>NW_019212983.1:30806-77949 GCF_002532875.2 Varroa jacobsoni
TGAAAGTATGAGTAACCTAGAACTAGTGAGTTTTTTTTCATTATACCTTAATTACCTTCATTATTATACCTTAATAGTTCTACTAGCCTATCTCAAAGCTGGAGATGTACTAAAGGTCGAATCCTGTCAGCGCAACAAGAACCACTTTTTAAATCCTCTCATAAATGCTTATTTACCTATTTTTTTTTACAGTACGAATGTTCAAATAGAGATGCATGCAGCCTGCTTTATTTTTGGACGTTCGGACACTGCTACCATTATTAGTCCTAGGTATACTTCCGTGTAGACACTATAGATGCGACTCCTAAAATATTATACGTTCTTATTATCTCCATTGCAGCCGATGAAAATATGCGGTTTCTCATGTTTTTCAAGCTCCTGTGCAAAGAAAAAGGCTTGGCTTAGAACAGAGAATCAGAAGCGTGGCTACATTACCGTTAGATATTATAATAGGGAAAATATTAACTGAGATCATTCCTGTTCTGTCCTATGCGAAAGGTTTTTCTCGTTATCTCCTCTAAATAGTTTCGTGGTTGAGATATAATTGAGATAAATTTATTAAATGTTCTCATTACCATAAACGTAAGGCCGCGGTTTTTTTGACATTTAGGCATTAGTATAATGTTATGCCGGATGATGTGAGGCAGATCACAACAAATCGTAGGCAACAGAGATGAACTTGTAATAATTTCGAATTATTTTGAGTTCGTATATTTAAGGGAAAATATGTCGTAGACTTAAGATAAATTCTACTATTTCTCGACGTGGCTTCTTAGATGAAAACATATAAACGTATGTTAATTTTTCTACAACAGGTCACCATTGGAAGATAAATTCGTAATAGTCCCTCGTACAGTCTCTAGCTAAGTTTTCGCGGCGTCCACTCCTTCCATCTATAATGATTTACACTTAATGGATAAACATAATAAAAGCCTTACAATGCATTCAAGGCCACATGGACTCCGCATATTGAAAACCATCGTTAACGTAGCTTATAGCACTGACGAATTTATAGACACAGATGTATGAAATTTGAATTCACTATACAGTAGCATCGAAAGCACCCTAGTAATCGTCATGGTCAGATTTTCCTTATTTAATCAACCCATGTAGCACCTTACAAGTGATTCTTTTATGGCTATCCTATTATCAATATCTGGTGTATCTGCTTCGTTTTAAGGCCACTAGAAGATGTTCGGGAAGGCCTGTGAATAATCATTTCAACTTGTCGGTTATCCCACATTAGACACACGATTTCCATTCAATAGCCAAATAAGCGTTGTACATTTGTATTATCTTGAGCAGCATTCGCTCGTTCTAATATCGCGGAGCTGTGCTCCATTCTTTAGAGACCGATGTAAAATTAGTGTAATTTTTTTTTTAAACAGAAAACGTCGCATATCTTTTTTTCTATTTCTAGTGGCTATCCTACAATAGAGGTATCGGTCAGTTAAAATTCAGGATACCTTAAACTTGAATGATATTTTTGTTTGATACCAAGCAGACAGTTTATTCTGCTGGGCCCTCCAAGACGGTATGTACGACCTATGAAATGAAAGTTAAGAGTATGTTTAAAGCGATTATAGTAAAACACTTCTGAATCGTGTATAGAGTGGTAAGTCTCGCGCCAGCTGAAATCTGCTTTCGATATTTTCGATTCTATCCTTGCCTCATTAAGTGATATAGCCAACAAATCGTTTGTCACTTGTGTTATGCTGAGTTTTGTATAATATCGGTTTATAAAAAAAAAAAAAAAAAAAAAAAAAAGGATAATTTTTTTCTTGTCAATGTATTGTACGTAAAAACTAAAGTGTTGGTGCCTACGTCGGTGAGGGAACAAACCGAATAGATACAGTCTTAAAAAGTGATGTATAGAACTATTGAGCTATCGACATAATAAATCCTAATGTTACAATGGAAAATTCAATCTTGTGATGCTCTTAATAATTAAGGGGTTTGGTTTGTCCACGACTAAATACGTTTTTCCCTCGGAAACTAGAAGGATCTTTTAGTTGGTGCCATTTAGAGATCATTGCCCCCGGCGAAGCCATTATCTCCTCCATGTGTGCCAAGGCATCTCCTCGCGAAAACATAGCTGGACCTACGAACAAACGTATCAATAACAAAATAAGATTGATCTTTTCGGCGACTCAATTATGACGCAAACATAGGGAAAGAGTAAATCAGACACTGAACATCGAGACAATCGTTCTCGGCCAGACGAATCGGTAGACTTAGGTCTACTATTGCGATATTAACAGATTTAAATTGTTAAATAAGCCATAAACAGACGTATTGTTCGACTTCACTGCACAGGGTTGCTCCAGAATGGCAAAATAGGATAGCATACCATAGTTAACTTGAGAACTTAAGTTATACCTCAGCAAAAGCTATACTCGCCTCTTGTCTAAGGAACTGCTATTCTTCACACACTGAAGAAGGCTGAATTTTATAAGTACTAATAAAAACAAACTAACTACGAGTCCTGAATCATTTATCTAATTCACGTTCGTTGCGAAACGAAAGAACTTCTGTAGAATATATTGGGCCCATTGTGGGGCTTTCTATAACATGCTAACCATGATAAATACGCTATGCACAATCTGCGACAATCCTCGATGACGGCACTGCCACTCAGAGTGATTCGTATGCAGAGGGTCACATAGCTTTTGTCTTCCAATGTCAGCAGATTGCTCTGAGTATGCAGCCTATTTAAAAAAATGCAGCACCTTTTCCGCTGAGAAAAGCAAAGTAGAATGATGCTCCCAAATAGGGCACAAACATATATTTTATTTACAAACATACATATGCTGTAACATAATCATAATTAGTATCGTAACCGCCTCGAAACATGTTACGTTACCCGGAAGATGCTTCGTTGCTCCGTTCGCAAAGATTCTAAAAAAAGGACGCACACATGAACCACTTCATATAAACGGTTTTTCTGAAGTGTGCAGGGTCCATATTTTGACAACGGCCAACAACTGTTAAAAGACTGATAACGAAGGTATTTGTATATTGACTGCTAAGCTGTGAAATAGATTATAAAGTATTGTATTGGAATAATACCATATGAACAGATCGGCCACAGCAGAAATTCGAGGAACAATTGATAGACCGATAGCTAATTTAATGTGTTTTGTGTACTTTTTGTATTTGCAGGCGCGTACGTACGAGTCCAGTTGCAGACAAAAACGACGAATGTTCCCCGCATCGCACGAACCCTATCCAAAAATCAAGCAACTGCTCCACATACTACACTATAGTATCTGCTGGGTGAATTTAACTAAATTGTAGCATGCGTTTAAATAAGGCTACCTTTAGGAGTGCGATGATCATTATGTTTGTTGCAAAACTTCGATTTTTTATTGCTCGGAATTACCAGGACCGAGTGGCGACAGCCGTCTCATTGCGCGCTGTGGCCAATTGCATCTACTGGACATATCTGTAACACCCATTCGTAAATATATTTTATAGCTTTCCTGCGTATTTTTGCATTAGATGCTGCCTCGGACTATGCTGTTATGTTGTTGTTGTCAGTCAAATACGAACCCAGTTCAAATGTCATCAAGGTAAACCTGAGTTTAATCGTATTTTGATCGTTTCGTTCCTAGTCCATACTGCCTTTTTAATCCGCTGCAGTAACTCCTTCGATCAGCTTCAATACATCGTCTTTCTGATTAGCTTAATTCATGTAACCCACAATATTGTTTTAGTTATTTTGCTCGGTTTGCTGTACTTCAACAAATAGACTGTATCGCCGGTCTAGCCCGCTTCGTTTACTCAGTTGCCCATTGTGGCACGCTCATGCCGAGGACTTGAAAAAAGAAGGCTCACTAAACTGGAAATGTAGCCTGAAAGCGATGTAAAAACATTAACGCATTTGGGGATTTTGTTCCTCAAATTTTCGATCTTCAAGTGAAAAATTATAAAGATGCTTGATATTTTCTAAATAATTGTTTTATCTATCGTTTTAACTTCGCAAAAATCATCCGATAAGCTTGCGAAATAGTATATGCACACTGAATGTTCCTATTGATGTCAAATAATGAATGTAAAGATAACCCGTTTTGCTGGAGTGATCCGAGGCTTAAGCCAGGAACGTCTTCAAGCTCAACCCCGGAAGGGAGCTGTCGGAAACTAAGGTGGAGTTTCTCATTTATATTGAAACTAGAAGGGCCAAATGCCAAAAGAATGTTGACAGCTTATGAAAATCATGTTCGAAGTAATGGTAGCGTAATTAAATAGTACATACATTCTTACGATGCTGAAACAATAGGTAAAGAATAAACGGGGGAAAATAAAATAACTTATTATTTACATAATTACGCGTGTAACCGTTCAGCTTACTGAGCTGGCCATGAACTTACTAGCTCGGTGCGCCCATTCTGTATAGACTTGGGCATAATAGAACTGTACGCAGACAAATAAAAAAAAATCCCTTTTAGACACAAAGATGATTTGACGGCACAAGCGATAAAGTCACATAAATCATATATGATACATAAACTAGCTCGAAAGACGAATGTCCAGCGTTTGCAAGTCACTTCCTATCAATTCGACCCACATGGGGGATTGAAGTATTGCACGCGACTATTTCTTTGAAATCGACTACCATTGATTACGGACATCCTTCCTTAACATATTCGAGCTCACTTAGACTATTGCATAGACTCATACTATAATAGAATAGATCAAATGTAATAGGCCGAGCCGCTGTTACAGCTGCAGGATTGAATATGCGTTTTGGAGACTGCACGCTAGCTAAACAGCGGAGCTAAACAACTACTGTGTTGGCAAGTTTGTAGGACGGCACCTGCGAAGATACTGGGGCCCTCGTGACGTCCAGAGACAAAGCCCGGTCCTTTGCAGTTAACGATATAGCTGTAAGGACACTTTTCCTTGTCCTTCGTAGCGGCTAGGAGCTTCGTCGCCCTCAGATCTGTTTATCAAAATCGGTAGTTGACGTTAATGAAATCAATCTTCGCTTGAATTAGTTATGCATCTCGCTTTAAACGGGTATTGCGTCCATAAGTTCAAGTCGCATCCGCTAACTTTGAATGAACACCTTGTTTTATAAACGAGATAGGTTTCGAGTTATTTTCGAGTCTCCGTTAGCGCATGTAGTAGTTTATATTGAGTTATGTTCAAACGGACCTTGAACCTTCGTCCCCATGGATTCAAGTCTGCTCCTATAGGAAGGTAGCGACATGCTATAGTTCTTGAATATGTTCCCCAGTCGAGTCCAATGGCGTCACTTTTTTGCAGGCCCTCCAAGTGTCGGGGAACCAACGAAATACTCTTTGCGGGACTGTGTATCGTTTAGAAAAATTAAAAGAGCAACAAATGCATATTGTTCTAATGCAATAAACTACATGATTCCGCCGAAGTTTGAAAAGAATGATAAAATTCAGAAACGTTTTTAGTCGATCTCCATTTTCTTTGACTATACACAGACACTGGTTTGATATAGGCCTGCATAAGTTATATATTCAGGCATGTGCAATTGGATCATAAAGAAACTTTCAATATCTTAGAAGATGAGGACAAAGAATACACTATTTTTGCTTTAAGAGAAAATAGAGATTGACCCAAGCTTTCTACGCTGGCAGAAAGCGTCTTCAGTCAGCATTGGTTTCTCTTCCACGATGCCTTTTCTGCTAGCATTTACATTAGAGGACAATATGCTCTATGGTTGAAATGATATCAGATCTTTAGATATTGAAACAAAATCATATAAATGCTACACGTAGGCTAAAGCGGATGCAGCTAGTATGAATAATGTTATAATTCCTAAATAAATATGCTTTAGATCGACATACAAAGGGACACCTGAAGTCAAATAATTCAAAGAAGTATTTCAACCGCAGCGTTGTCGTCAATAGCGCTTGGTGGGGTACTAGGGGTTATGTTCTAGGAACAAGCTAAAGTCAGTGAACGATAATGCGCGACTGCGAAATACGAAGAAGCGGCATAATCTCTGTATTCGAATTCACTGGAATCTGCTAACGCGGCCATTTGGTAACAGTTGACAGTGCCGCTGGTGCGGTACGACTGCTACTTCGACCTGCATAAAACACGCAGGATGAGGAACCTGCGCCCTCAACCACGCATGGTAATCTCAAAATCGAGGAAGGTAACTTGTTTCCCAGCCTACGGGTTTAAAGATCTAATCAAAAAGAAAACACATCGTTATTAACAGTATTGTAAATGGACTATGGCTTTTGGTTCGAGTCAGTCAAGCTGAGTGTGAGATGCTGTTCGACCGCGCGCGGAATTTCTTATAGCGTTTTGTCTATCGTCGGAGACATCTCTAGAATTGTCTCTCTTTCTGCAACGAAGCCACATTGCAAGCACCAGCAGGAAGTCAAGGGTAGTTGAGAATGCGGCCACCGCCATTGCTATAACCCTCATACATATAAAACAATAATAACTGCCTTAATGAGCAGGCTCCCCCGGGGGTTCACGCCTCACTAGTAATGACTATGACAAACAACGACAAGTTTGATAAATGTAATAAATAAAGTAAGGCGTAGAGTAAATTTGTAAGGCGCGAGTCTTAGCAAACAACACGTGGTATTATATGCTTCAATCACTGATATTAGGCTTGCCGCAGATTCCTCAAACCCCATCTGCCAATTTTTTTTTGCTCTGAATTGACTTTTTCAAACGGGGTACACCACTCGATTTGTGATCCTTATAACGGCATTATATGATCCAAGTGAAGCATAACATCTGCTAGGTTATTGCATTTTCCTTATACTATTATGTAATATACATCGAAATTTTATTTTACATTGCAAATGACTCAGCGAATGTCCGTACGCAACGCTTAGACAAATACTTTTCATGAAATGATTTATATTATCGCCTACGTAACAGCCTGAAACCTAAATATGCATTAAACACGGTATACCTGTTTGGGCCTACGTTCATTAACCTCGATTTATTCCGGAACCTTCCTCTTACAAAGTATACTGCCATTTACCGCAGCTAGACCATTAAACTTTCTTTTTCAGCCGTTTTAATGCGGCAATAAACAGTGCATGGTTCATCTTCGTGCTAAAATCTGAACTGTAATTCAACCGATGCCCTTGAATGGTTGGCTTTGCCCTGTCACCCTCATTAAAAATGTGTATACATTCTGTTTATTGCACCCATAGAGATATAGCGCCATAAATATATTTCGACTATTCCAAGGATTCAGCCCTTACAACCTGAATGTAACACTTGTTGTGGGGATTGCCGACAAGGATAGGCTTCGACCTAATAATAAGCTAAGGGGAGGGTATATACTCAAGGTTTGTTGCTATTAGAAATATAAAGTACACAGCCATTTAATCATGCTAGTGCTTGAAAAAGTTGATATACAGGTTGTGAATTTCAATTGATTAATAAATATACTAATGCGTGATAAACTAGCTGAATAATTTGCATAATTATCTGTGAAATAAACGCTCAGTGTGTGTACTACCTCCGAACAACTAGAAATATCAAAATGCCGCTGATCTCGCGGTTCATTTCTGCATATTCTATTCCTGAGATGACCGTGCTGCCGTGGTCGGTCGTAGGACGATGTTTAAATATATCCAAGCAATTTCCTTTATTTGAAACAAACTATGAAATGCGTAACAAGGACGCGCCGATATCTCAACACGAACCTTGCCAGAGACTAAGCAAGCAAACGATTACGAGATGCGAAAAAAGCGGAGGCCAACAAGAGACAGAGTTGATCGTTGAAAGAACTTCTGCCAGTCTTCGTCCGTCAAAAAATTTTATGGTTATCGTAAACTCTTTAGCGCTGCGATATTCCGCAGTATCCGTTGTAGGCTGGAGCGCCATGCATATCTGAGCAAATATCCGTTTACGTATCAGTCTGATATAGGAAGGATAATTAAAAATAACAGGCAACGGCAAGCATATTTAATACAAAAAATCCGAGATATTATGATATTCCTTTGCACTGATTATTTTTAGCCGACTTCAGATGAATTTAAAAAAGGTAAGGGCTAAAATGATCGATAATGATAAAACGCTGAAAAGACCTTGAACAGTTGGATTATGTACGCTTTTGACCTTAGCAAAATGAAAGAACAGTATCTTATACGGTTTTAATAAGCGCATGTAATATAATTTAGGGATTGCTAAAGTTCTTCTAACTCCTGTTGCTAGCGATCCATATGACTTCAAGCAGGAAGTTTATGATTAGTTTTGGATCAACGCAAAACGATGTGCTACCTATTTTTTTTTAGTCCTCTCGAGAATGCAGGAAGTCCCTGCACTGCACAGCCTCTGCAATAGCCTTTCTTCAGTCTAGAATGTTCTCACCCTGCAGCAGAGTAGCACATCTGCTTTTCTGTAGCATTCAGGGAACATGTTCGTTAGTAAAATGTAAATTATGCCATCTTTGTCAACCATTTAGCGTACTACTTCAGCAGTGACAAGGCAAAAACGAATCATATAAATGCTCATCTCTGACATAAAGGTATAATTGTAGCTGGTGCCTGTCTAGACGCATCAGAAATATAATGATAATTTTTAACCGTTGTCGTAGAGAGAGCTAAATTGGCTAGTACTACCTCCAACGGCTGACAAAAAAACTGACCTACCAATGGAAATATGAGAACGGATAAAGAACTAATGGAAGTATAAGAATATATTACTTGGAAAATCATTAAGAACGTGACAGTTATGTTCTTCAAACGGAACATTGCTAGATTACGTCCTGTAACGTCAAACAATACTTCTAACCAGATGACGCGTAACTTGACGTTTTGAGCTCACGTTATAATGTTATTATGTATTTGATCGACTGACCTCCCTTAGGGATGACGCATTATTCAGTTGAGGATATTCTCAATGTGAAAAGCCACAAAGGCGAGAAAACTGTCCCTGTTCCATTCGTTATAAATTCAGTAAACTAAGTCAGGATCATACGAGACGATACGGGAGAAAATCCGTTTCCTTGCACATAAACATCTACTCGGGCAATATTACTTCGTGTGACTCGCTAGCGCCTTAATAATATGTAGGATTATGCTTCATTGGAGTACCTGTGTGCTGCTTGAAATTTTCGGGATAGAAAGCTTTGCTCTGGAAGGCTATGATGCCTTTTCCAGACGATTCGCCCTTCATAGTCATACCATTTGCAGCCGTAGAGCCGGGCGTTCCTCGCAGTAAGCGCAATTCATAGAACAGCACTCGGTCACAACAAACGCCGATAACCAACAGGCGTCGTCCTTTCTGACTGACGCGATTGATGAAACCGTATTGCGGACGAATGTCCAAAGGCTCGTTTTGCGGATGACCGTCAACGTGTGCTGCTGGTCTTCATCTCCTCGACTCTAGCAAGCTACAATTCAAAGCTCGTCTACGCCTTGTCGCTTGACCCTGATCGACGTCATGCCGACCCAATCTAAACCGAAAGGAACGTAAAGTACACATACCATTCAATCGTGCATAAACGTGTCGAGCACGTGCCGCTAAGCAATGCTGTTGCCGAATTCGCATGTTACGGCCTGTAAACTATGCAGCGGTACCCGTTACTACATATCTATACGTATGCACTACACGGCTTGTGTAGAATTAGATGACGAAATTGTTTAACTATATAGTTGAGCGTACTGAAAGCAAATGAAGAACTATTGCGTTAATAGTGTAACTCGTTCAGTACTATCTATCTAGTGGATTGTGTTTCTGTTTTCATAATATGTATGATATGATGATTAGAGAAACTCGAAAATTGGGTGATTGCTTTTAGAAACAAGTTGTTTGATTGTTATTTAGGCGAACTCGATAAATTAGATTTGGCCTTGTCTCGAATGTGATTCGCACCTCAGAGTTGCCTTAACGATCTCTTCTGTGTGCTACTGTGTTGTGTCGTTGTGGGAACTGGGACTACGTACACTCGTTGGTCATCACTAACTCGCAGACGACTGCGATTCATGGTACCTCCGTAATACGAATGCCTTGCGATCTCTTCAGCTACCGTTCGCACGTAGCTAAGCTATCTGCTAGAAACTTGTCGGATATCTATCCAAAGTGGCTGATGTATGCGCGTTTCTATTTTTATATTTCTAATCCTATAGGGAATCGTCAAACATCAGTAAAATTCACCCTTCTTGAGCTATATCCGCACATTGACCTGTCGGTCTGACGCTTAATATCGGATTCTTATATATCTGCCTATTACAATAGAGGTTTTTTTTTTTATCAACACTTCAATGCATCTCCCAAAGTTTGAATCATGAACGATTAGTCGCTGAAGCTATACCAGGTATTTCTCATCAAAGTTAGCTTTTAAGCAAAAAGGCCGAAACTCTGCAAATGTGGCAAGATGAAAAAGCCTTTCGGTGAATCTCGGTATTTGCTTTCCATAAAATATAATATTCAATATAAAACTAAGACAAAACATTCTGGCTGTACGAACCATTTTCGGTGCTATACAATTACGAATGTAATAATTATATCGCTCAATTAGTAATGGTAGTACCAATTAGTAATGGTTAAAAATGGTGGACGCTAGTCCACCATTTTTAACTGAAACAATCATTATTCTGACACAACTATCGTTCAGAGTTAGATAATATCATATCAAAGACCTGCGTGACGACCATCATTCATCGATAAGATGTATACTATTACAAAAACGTATCAAAAAAACAGCAGCAGCGGTATGAAATAGTTATTCTAGGTTTGGCAAATAAGGCACACACTAGGTCTTTCCATCTTCCCTAGGACCAGCTCGTGAGAACGAGTTCCATGTAACTCAGGCGCCACATTTTCGACGAACGTTTGTTTGTTAAAACTATATCATTTGTGAAAATATAAAAATATTTATATGAAAAGCTGACAGGTTTTTTCCTGAAAACCCGAGGACATTGAAATAATTACATCGAACAGGTTCAGTCGTGTGGCGATGTTATTCTAAAGAGGGCTGCCATTTCTCTATTCGTTGTGCCCTTTGCAGTTATTCAGTCTGATGCATCACGCCGCAGCGTGAATGAGCACCTCTTTTCAAGATCTGTATTTTGACTTATCAGTGAAGATAACTCGATTGCTTAAAGTAATCAGATTACCTTAACTACGGCGAAATATATCTATGTTACAGCTGAGCCAATGTCGCATCAAGAATGCTAATTGCTCTGGCGGAAATGCACGTCAGACATTGAAAATAGGTGCGTGTTTATAAATACTCTTTTACCCAATTCCGTTTATGTTATCTGGCAGGAATATATTGATATATGGAGTGTATGCGAAGATCCCGCAGGCCTTCGTTCTGCAGCTAACTTCTGAATCCTTAGCAGACGGTGTCATCGCCCCCTTTCTCGTTTCAGGTAGCCGAGTAGATTGACATCGTCATAATCATCCCTACTGGCCAGTTGATCTGTAGTGGCAAACAGCCCTGATCGATGCCCCACTGTAGCTTTAACCTTTCGGATCTTTTTGGGGGGCTTAAATCATACAGAGCGCACGATTTTTTCACGTGGGCCGGCTAGAGAATCTGGACGAATAGGGAACCATCCGCTCGGGCGACTTAGGGCGCGTTGGACTTGCATACGCTGACCGGCGGCAAAAGTTAATTACCTGTTTGGTTTTTAAATTTCGATCGCCTGCCATTACGTATGCGTCTAGAGTAAAAAAAAATTGTTACATTCCTACGGTTGGGCCCTTTACTTGAGGCAAGCACTGTCTAGACAGAACCTATTGGTGCTGGGTACCACTGAAGATACAGCTTCAGTCACTGCCATTCGTACAACGATGAACTCGCCTGCCGCCGTACTTCTAGTTCGTACTTCTGCTAAATGAACCGCCGCTTTTCTGTGCATATAAGAAGGACTCATAGGTGTGGATTCTTCGGGCATCCTAAAGAAGTAGCTTTTCGGCAATAGTAAAACTGCAATGAATGTAAGGAAGTTAAGGTACCAGTGCAGACGCATTCGTCGATACTCATGTTGTTATAAAGTACTGTAATAGTTTTCGTTCTGATGACTGCAATAAAGTGGAGACAATAGATACTAAGCGACAAAAAGCTTACGTGACCCATTAAATTTTTTTGTCAAAAAACTACGATTTCAAATAAAAATTTACGTTGTTAGCCAAGTGCAACCAACAAATACAAGGCTCAAAAATTCAGCGAATACGATGTACTCTATTTTTGCTTAAAAAAAATTGACTTCGGCAGAAAGAACTCGCTGCTCCGTAACCCTCAGCAGCCACCTGTTGCACGGTGCTTGACCTGTGTAAAGCGTCAGGTCAACCTTCTTTCACAAATTCGATCAGGCGTCTGTCTTTTCTATAGACACCAGTATTAGCTACGTTTTGTTTGAAAGAAACATATGGCATTGTTAACTAGAGTATCCCTGATGATAGTACATTCTTAATTACGGGTCTATATCCGTGCACGATTTTAAATGTTAATTATACTATAAAGTCCCAATTGAAGCCTGCCTATCAAATTCTGCCGACTCAGTGGGACTGACAGCAGCGATTATTAAGTCAAAGTGTAAAAGAATTATATTCAGTTAACTATATATGCTTTGCTAAAGATTTCCGTAGGTTGTATAACAGTTTTAGTCCTTACATTAACGTAAAAACTGGAAACATCCGAGATGATTTGTAAATGACAGCTTTGTCCATTGTGTTTGGCAATCTTTCCTTCTTGTATACTTTCAACAAGGCCGATCATCCGGTTTATCTTTTATTTATGTGTTCCTTAATATTATTTAGTAATAGACTCCTGAGCATCATGTCGCCGTGTAAGTTTGCCATCCGAAATATATATATATATATAGTGGCCGGTCCGTTTTTGCAGCAAACCAATGTTGATTTTGAATGAATAAGACTGTCAAAATTTCAGAAATGTCCATATACACACATGCGATTCGCGTTACAGGATGTTTTCTATGTGTTTCTATGTCGTTGTTGTCAACGATGTGTTACGAAAGAACTTTGTTAGCATAACACGTAGTTCAGATAAAACGATACTGTCAACATAAGCGCCACACGTGTATAGTTGCGACGGTGGATCAGAATCGGCATGGATAATTACCTATAATACGTTATAAGTACGGTCATTACACAGGTTTCAGTGCGGTGGAGGAACGGAACTAACGCTCTTCCTATTCTTTTCACCTTCAAGAGTTTTGATTAATCCAACATAACATAGAGCATCGGCTTCTCTAGCTATATCCACAGCTTTCTAACAAAACGGAATATTCTCCCTTTCACTTTGTTTGATTAGACATTTCTCTCTCATGGTCTATAATACAGTCCAGCCACCAGTTCAGCCTACCATGTATTCAATTAATGTTTGTTCCGAAGTAAATAAATTGCCGCAGGCCCATTTGGCTAGATTATAAAAGTGTATCCCTTTTTTTTTTCACACTTCAATAACACCGATTGTTTTCAATAAATGGCGTTAAGCAAACTTCCGTTTATCGAGCCCCGTATTTCGTATATGTATGGCCTGTCTCAAAAGCTGATTGGCATTGTACATTAGTAGGCGATATATAAAATCACTGTTGATTTACGATAGTACTAGCCCAATAGCGTCACTGTTATACCTTTAAAATGATGATATAATGCCATAGAGTTAGTGTATGAAATAATATAGTTTGTTTTTTTCATTTCAGATCAAACTTGATAACAACGACGCACGCAAAATACTAAGAAATCATCTGTTAGTTGGGTAAGACGGTTGAATACTGGATTATTATAACGTACACCATTGTGATAACATATCCCGTATGGAAATAAATCTCCTGCTCCTTGAGAATCTGTGAAATGGAAACTGTTCAGGAGACCTTTAGCGTACCTTTTGTATATCCTATATCTATATATATATATATATATATATATATATATTGCACCTCTTGTGTGTATATATACGCAACAGACGAGTAATAAAACTATCTATTACATGCGGAGGATGAGCCAAATAGATCCACAGAACAAAGCGTGCGGTTGTGCAGTAAGGAACACCAGTAGTATTAATGCACTGCAGCCAGCGACTACCACGGTCATCGTAATACATATCTATGAGGAGCTGTGAGCGCGGTGTATCGAGAGGATCCGAATGAGTCCCGGTGAGCGAGTAGAACTACTGCCTGTTCCTGCTGTTCAGCTTTGGCGTTGCATCCGGCGGCAAGTCGCGTCTAGTCGAGTGAAGGAAGGCACCCCTATCTGAAGGCTACGAGTTATACATGGATGTCGTCTGTGTACATATAGTACTGCATCTCTTGATTGCCGACTCTATACGCTGTATTTGCTGTGGCTGGTCTTATGGGAGCCGCTCGGCGGCGGTGACACTTCGATGCTTCTCTTGAGCTACCTCTGCTATCGACCGAGTGCGAGAGAAGCCCAGTCAGCGAACCAGCCAAATAGGAAGAGAGAAAGCCAGCTAACCTACCTGACTGTTGGCCGACCATCTGTTCTTGCGCGGCTGCTCTATCCTGTTCAGATCAGACGAAACAACAACGGCAATTCGACCCTGCGGCTGCTGTCGCCGCTGCCGCCGCCGCCGCCGCCGCCGTCGCCGCCGCGCGTACCCAACGGGAGAACCGCGTGCAGAACACGGCACTAACATATGTTGCCTGCTGGCGCTCCAGCTCCCTGCCTGTCTGTCTGTCTGCCCTATCCCGCTCAACTGTGCGTATGCTGCATGTGTTTGTATACGAATGTATGTGTGCAGTTACGGATGGAGTCGAGCGAGCGAGCGAGCTCTCCTCAGACGCTTTTATCCTCCCTGTCGATGTTGTCGTCATTTCTATCCTTTGTCTGAGAACAAACCAAACCGAGCTGCCGCTGCGGCTGCTGTTACTCCTATCGAAGCTTCAAGGCAGCTGAATGAGAGGCGAGGCGATGGCCGACCAGCGATAATCGTTGCTTCTAAAAGATCCGTCGACGAAGCGAAGGCCTCTGCTGGTTGCCTCGATGGCCGCTGGATTGCATGACCGGCCATTTCAACTGCTCACGAACACTGGGTCCTAAATTGCCGCCATTCCTCACCGGTCTCTTCAGGTCTACTTGGTAATATAAATTCATACAGTCTCTAATGAGGTTTGTTCATTCCACAACTGGTTTTGATGCCAGAATAGTTAGCACAGTTCGACAACTAGGAAACGATTTATGGAATATGCGGTTGTTTTTCCATTGTCTCACAAAAGAGAGCGCGCTGTTCCATAATATGCAATTGTTCTTCAAGACACGTCCGTACGCCGAGATGTGCCACACCGTGCGTTGTGGCGTGCCCATAATTGCACCAACTGCTGTAGAGATATCTACGACCGTGGCATATGCTAGTTCATGCAGGGTCCAATAATATTTCAATGCAACAGCGACACTGTGGCTCGCTCAGATCCAACTTTTCGTGTACAGGGCACGGGTGTCCTGTATAAAGCACGTACAGGACGCGTATTCACAACTGGGAATTTAGACTCCGCGTGTGGTCATGGAGATGGACAAAAATAACAGTAGAAGGGAACAATAGGCGGGTCGGCACCGATCAACGATCCTATTAATCGTCGGAATCTCCAATCACCCGACCGTGTGGCGTTCTCGGCTTTTAACTTCTTTCGTTCTGCTTCTCTGCTACGCTAGTCGAGTTCCGCTTAAAGGGGCCGGCAAGCGGGTCACTGACAGAAAGTCAAGGTTTGACTGCTTGACATCCCTGTCCATCTGGACCTTGCCTAATGTATGTATGTTAATAGGTATCCGTAACCAGTTACCGAGCTACTCCACAGGGAACATTTATCAGCGAGCGCAACATCGAGCAAATGTAAGACTAAAAAGAGCAAAAAGAAGCCATCATGTATAATTCTACTACTGTTTCGTAAACCATTTAGCTGAGACATCTAAGAAGGGTAAAGCAGTTTATACTCGGATGTCAAAAACTGAATTGGTGCCCATTTTAATTGGAACTGATCCGATCTGATACACAAAGTGTTGTTCTATAGACCAATGGCCCATTGATAATTTCCAACAAGTTTTTATACGAAACATGCATATAGTGAAAGTTGGTTCTCCTCGTACAGTGAAGGCTGGTAGAGATTTCAAATACAGGGACAAACTTAAATTGCGAACGAGCAACTATGAGAGTAATAATAAAATGCCTATTCCGTAATAAAAACCCGGTTGCCTTGCCACATCTGACATTAACCAAATGCCAGCTTGAAGTAGCAACTTACTCGGCCATGTTCAAGTTTAGGCCACTAAGCATGCGGAAAATAAGAACAACGGGAGTCATAACGGATTAGCCGTGAGACCTGTATATACTTCAGTGGTCAGTGGTGAAACGAAATTTCACGATAGTCATTTTTGCTATACCATACGTGCATGCATTCGCACTGATCTGAAGACTCTAGCTGAGATGATGGATAGAACTTACATTTGTTTCTTATACATCTATGGCATAATTTATCCGAAGATTTCTCTAGAAGAGTAGTTAGGTTATGGGTGTCCTATTTTGCAATCCATGACACTTTTATATTCTATTTATACACATACATACATTGCTATAAATGTCCATTGAATGGCAAAGGTTGGATCGCTGTTCGCAGTAACAAACTCTAGGTCTTACGCCACAATAGCACTCGCGCATGCCAGAGTTATCTATAACCACGAAGAAAAAGTACGGTTCATCTTAAACGTAGCAATTTTATTAGCTTGAAGTTCATTAAGGTTTCCGGCGAGGCCAACAAACGAACCAGGCGCCATGAAGCCTGCAAGGTTATCGAATTCATTCGTCCTGTTACTTTTGTCACATTATCGTTCCGACCTACCGGACGTCCCGATGTCGTCTTTCCGTAAGGTACTCACAGTGGGCTAGTCCAGGGAGGTGCGGCAATCACTTATTACTTCAATCAATCTTCGTCTAGCATAGAATAAATGGTTGAATAATTGTAAATGAATGGTAAATCATCTACATAATGTAAATTACTATCATAAAAGCGTAAAATAACGCAATACGGATGACCTTTGTAACGTAGAGGTGGCGTCTATGATGCTTATTTCAAATGAATAATAATAATTTGTGGTAGCGTTAGTATTTAAATGGAGGCCCCCCCCCTTTTTTTTTTTTTATCTATCTATTAATTTGTTCGAATTAGTGAAGATTCCTATTATTTCCTAGTCATGGAATCAACTTGTAAAAAGCTTTTGAGATCTTTCATTCATCCGGCTAATAGCCGTCTAAATTGCTTGACGTTTAAGAGTCACTATGCGTAGTATCCATCACTGTGTATTTCTCTGTCTCCAATAGACAGTACTCAGTGAGAATATACTAGACAAGTCACAGTTCAGAGTGAAGAGTGTTGCTAAATATATAATGCGTTATTCGACCTAAACTCAAATACAAAAATGTTCCTAGCCTCGTACATATCTTTCTATAACTCTTAACTACCTACCAAACCGTGTTTCCCATAGCGACAGACTTTAATGACATCAGAACGGGGCTAACGGGTACGTTCCGGTGTATATTATATACGTAGACAACGTGCGCGTAAAGTAGGTTTTGCTTTCCTACTAGCGTTCTTAATCTACCTTTTCCTTTCGAAAGAAAAAAACACAACCAGCGCCCCCGACGGTGCTAGCTGTAATGTCGTAGCTCCTGTTGTCGTCGGCGTACACAGGCGATGACGATGTTTACCCACACACACGCCAGCGGCCAGCAGGAGTTCGCCCTATTCCTTCCCTTATTTTTTTCTCGTATTGAACGCTCTTCAGCTTGGCTGTGGCCGGTTGAGCCTTTCTTCGTGAATGGGCTGCCGTGTGAACGGAAGAAACTAGCGACTGTAAATGCCGCTAGAGGCGCATAACCGAGAATCAGTCCGAGAGCGGTCGGGCGACGTCTGCTGCGGGTGAACGAGAATGATACTTTGCTACGGCATTCAGGCGTCTGGGGTGGTGACGGCGGCGGCGCGAAGGAAGTGCGAAGACCTAGTGGCACTAGTAGTTGCCAATTGCCGCTGCGTGAGCTGCTGCTGAACAGGATCACGAACTGAGGCTCAAAGACTAGCATGCTCAATACGAACAGCTATGAACTTCACAGCCATGATAGCAGTAGCAATGGTGGTTTTATGCATGCAGCAATAACGCCAGCGACAGAAGCACTCTTCAATACCTCGCAGACTACGCCAGCTTCGGGGCAGCTTTCAATGGTTTGTACGGCAGGCTCTAGACAAGTTCACCAGGCTTCGACAAAGGCCACAAGCAACAGGAGTGGAAAGAGCTGCAGAAGCAGTAGCAGCAGCGACAGACGTAGGCTTCAAACTAGACTACGATAGCTGACTGCTGACAGAGTTCTCGGCGGCCTAAAAACCTAGGGCCAGAAATAAGTGTGTATCTAATACTGCACATCCATGCTTCGATAGAAGTAGATAGGTAGCTCTAATGAGAAGCACTCGTCCAGCACCTCACCAGCTACCTAACAGCAACAGAAGCTCTCGCAGTCGCCGTAGCTGTCTCCTGACGGCATCGGCCGTTGTCGTCGCCATCGTAACTGCTGGAGTGTGAGTACTCTTTTTGCCAGCTGGCAGAGGGAAGGTCCTGTAATGGTTGGGACCGAACGATACTGATGCTGGTGCCGATCGTGTTGATCATGCTGATGCCAACCCTTGTTCCGGCTGTTTCGAGTCTTTCCTGCCGCTGTTGTTGTTGCGACGAGGTTGCGCGAGGAGTCCCATGTTAGTGTGCTGCTCAAATATCAATACATTTACTCTTTGTGTGTACTCATATGCCTTCAATAGGTTGCGGCTGATGCCAGGTTAGGCTAGACAACCGAGTCATTTTGTTGGGCTGTGCCGACCGCTAGGTAGATCCAATTCTCGTAGCTACAAGCCGTACCTCCAATAGTAGTACTATGCAGATAGGAGACAAATGCTAGGTACCAGTTCTCGATCGATGTGTATCGCCGTTGAGGCAACGGTGGCGGGGATTGAAAAGGGAAGTGCGTATAGCACATGGAGTAAATGACTCCATGTTATAGAAATCTGGCTCTCGAGCTATTTGCTCGTATTGGCATATTTACATTGTCGATTTCTCGTTGTATATTTAGCTGGCAATATGACGATAACCGACGAGATTAAACGACGGAGTACGAAAGATCGAAATTTTATTGCGTTACATAGACAGACGCCGATATGGCATTCGACCCCTTGCTGTCAACGAAAACGAACGTATCAGAAAACCACTTAAAAGGCTTAGTTCGCAATTTACTTCACTGCTGTAAATCTATAAATCGCTAGGATAAAACAGTACTATTTTAGAGCGGGTGAAAGACAACTATATTTATTTAAATAGAGGTTACTGTCTACGCCAGCCACGCTTACAGACGACGCACTAAAGGCGTCTAGCCAATGTTAATGGAATGACTTCTTCTACCAATTTTGATAAGTTAACTTAGTCGTTTTAACTTAGTCGTAGTTAACTTAAAACACTATCTGTCAAATGTATCCCCAGTGAGCGTGTGTGAATTTTGCCGTGCGCGCTTTAGCATCAACTTCTCTGACGAGTAAGAGTATTTCGAGTCGTTTCCAGCGTTGCCTCTGTTCTTCGCGAAGTCGCAAACGAAAAATCTTGAAAGGCCAATTCGCAAGAGCGGCAGGGTCATTCGACATCATCGCCGCACATCGAGATCAGCTTCTCTAAGGACATTGTTTCCCACTCGACGTAGCAACGTCTTGATAACTTCAAAAGCTGTTTGTATCCAATATTTTCACTGCAATACACAATCGAGTTTGTATTAAGTTACGCCAGAAGTTGGTGGTGGCTGACTGGCCGGCCATTCCATTGTCATGTTCAAGAAAGCCGGCCCGATGGCACATTCATTGTACATTAATTTTTTATAAATAAAATACTTGCTGAATACTCACATTTTCGTAGTAAAGCGTAATCGTTTTGCGGGGTAGATTTTTCATCGATATGTGCTTTTAGAATACAAGTGGCCGCTCGAAATACGGCTTTTCGTCAACGCAAAATGCAAATTCTGCGATGTCATCAAGCCTCTATTGACCGCTTGTTCATAAGCGAAACGACCATAGGCCACTGGCCTATCCTATGTAACAGAATAAACACAGTGCATGATTAAAAGTACTTTAAATCGTTGCGATCCAAAATAGGTTCGGGAAAATTTAGTAAAAAACATTTTCGGAAAAATGAGCGTTTATTTGATTTATATCGAAGTGGGTAAAATCTACCCAAACCTGTTTATGCAGATCAAATATTTCGTCATAATATTCAATTATATTTCACTTTTTTCACGATTGAAAACTAAAGCTATTTTCAAGAAATCTAGTCAGCTAAAATTCTTACACATCAATGGTTCTCGACAAAATTAGAAATCTACGAAGTCACAAAGGCCTATTTTGGTTTCGAACAAACACATTTTTTTACATTTTCTGATTAAACACTTCATTAGTTAATTTGCTCTATACAGAATGACTCTATACAGACTTCAAAAATTCGGCAAAAAAACGAAAATAATTGCTTTTTCGGTTCACGTAACACTTCTGCAAGCGGGTTAAGTAGAGGTCTGGAAATTAATTCGGCCGTGAAATCCAATAACTGTGACAGATTTAAGTTTTCAAAGTTTAATTTATTTCTCAGAGACGACACCTGCAAAGCATGCAAAAAGGTTATACAAAAACCAATAAAAATCGTCAACAAAAAAAGAGTTAACAAGATAGCTGAATTCAATGATGCTTTGTTTATATCTACAAATTGTGTAACGTTTCTGTACTATCGGCAGGATTCGAAGCAGCGTCCCCTTCGTTACCTTCATGCTAGGCCAAGCCAGTGAGTTGACGACCAGCGTCAGTTACGTCTGAACCAAATATAGCAAAACGTTGTTTGCATTTGTACTAACGCATGACTCCAGATGATCGAATATGTACTTCTCCCGTTCACTCGTTTTTCCAGAACAGCAGCATACGATGCTTACCGATGTATGTAACTCATTTTCCGCCTGTGACAAATCAAATAACCGGTTCTAAGAACTTCCGCATATGTGCATATACACGCGTGGAATGGAATTTCTGTTAAAAGTTCGCGGCAAACAAGCAAACGGCCCCATGGGTCACGCTGGCGCAGTCATGTTGGTTGGACTGACCCTGCTCGTACTGTGGCGTAGGCCTCGAATAGTCGAAGCTCGTAAGGTTGAGCTTCAGTGCTGAAGCTGTAGGTCATCTGTTTGTCATAGTATCTGCGTTGCTCCCCCTGCGAAGTTAGTAGTGCTAGGCTCGCACAAACCAGCACGGAGACAGGCCAACGTGAGAACCCGCCTCTCGAAGCCTTCGTGTCCCTTTGTCTATACACAGTCGGCAGATCTCTGCTTCTGTCCTATATTGAGGCTCAACGTTGCTAGCCTCCAACGAGGCAACGGCGGGGAGGCCTTCTCCTTTTAGCCTCACAACAGCAACAGGAGGAGCAGCTTGCGAAGTAAGATGAAGAGGCGCCTCGAACGAGTTCCATTGTATTATTATGTGTAGCTGGCTGGCTGGCTTCTGGAGCATCTGCTATTCCCCGCTTGAATTCGCTGCTCTCAGGCCTCTCTGCACTCTCGGGAGCGCGAGTGAGCTCTGTGAGCTCCGCTGCTTGCCGCGGTGTGCTGTGTAGTCGTCTGGTCCAAGTACGCCTATTTTCTCATAGACACGCAACCAGCAGAAGCCACAGGATTGGCTGGCTAGCTGGCGTCTCCAACACTAGTAGCACCGTGAATGATCCTACGGATAAGGCTTCATGAAGGAAGGCTGTCGGAAAATCTTTCATCCGCCATCAAATAACATAGATATTTCTATGTGCACCTTTGAGCAACAGCAAGAGCTTGGGCAGCTGAAGACTTCGTTCGGCAGTGCTCGAAACGGAGGAACTAATGCAACTTCTGTTGATCCGTCGAGTCTCTCTCTGATGAGATCTCCATGAGGGATCCGGCAGAAAGATGACAAGAACCGTCGGCGTTCGAGAGCGGATAGACTCTATATATACATGAATGCATCGAACTGCAGAAGCTGAAACTCATTTGCAGAGCCGAGCTGACTGCCATGTGGGGTAAAAGCAGTCACACCAGCATAGAGAACCCAAATCAAAATTCAGCAGGGGAGAGAAGGGCTGGACGATCGCTAGAGAGCAGAAGCAGCAATACCGGTCTCCTGCCTCGATCTCGTGGTGAAAATACAACCTTGTTCGAGGCACAAAGCATATACCTACTGAAAACGGCTGGCGACCAGCAACCCGTGTGCTGCTTGCTAGTTGTACTGTGCGACCTCGAGGACGGGAATCACAAGAAGAATCTGTGAAATCAGCTGGCAGGCGGCTTGAAGACCGGTGGAAGCCTTAGGGCCCGAAATTTTAAAGCTTTCGACCCTTTTCGGGTAGGACACATGAAGGCCGGTGTCGAGCTTCATCGTACCGGGCGTAGGCTGAGCATCATGAGACACAGGCGGATCCTTCGAGTCATATCTTGTAAATTATACTTTCACAATTGTACCCGGTACGTTAGTTAAATTTTATTTGTATCGAGGTTACTTGAATATTTATTCGTTGTTGCCAATATATATATATATATATATGTATATGTTAACATTCATTCATTTAAGGCTTTTTTAAAACAGAATCGTTATCTCCACTTTTGACTACTACTTACAACAAATTCTAATGCTATCATTGTTTATATGAGATGTCCAAAGAAGACCGTTTTTTTTTGCACTTCAAGCGAAAATATTTGTAATTTTTCGAACTTACTATTTTACTCGAAATAAATAGAAACTATATCACATGGGATGGGAACATCGGTCAAGATGTGCTAGAATATATAAATGTACAAAAAAAAAGAGGATCCAAATAAAATTGGTGAATTAATATGTCAATGTGCACTGGCTAAGTACGGAAAATGTAGCAGTAACAAGAGTCGCATGGCGAACGTATTTGGTAACAGCGTGGTCAAACAGGAGCAGCAAACACCAAAAAAAAGAGATAAAATTATTAAAAAATACTAACTTTGGGAAAAAAGTTCGTACTTGAAATTGAGGAATCTGTCGAGTCCGATATGTTTGAAACTGTCTTTTCCGCAGAGAAAATTATAGTTCATGCGGAGGTCTTGAAAACGATAGCACCTACAAAAAAAAGTTACACATATGCACCGGTATATGGATCTTGGCACGTGAAGTTATACAGACACCCCGTTTCTCGTACCTCTAATAAAACCTTTAATAAGTGATACGGGACGTAATATTAATATAATTATACTGTTTCTGTACGATTATGGAAGAGGTGACTTGCACAAACTTGCCCTTTATGATGACAACTCGGTGCCGTGATCAACTGTAAGTTTTTGGAAGAAGTTACCCTAGTAGACATTTTGCTTCCATTAGTAGTTATCACCTTCAAGTGAAAAGTATTACTGATATATATATACATATAAGTACTTTTGCGAAATATTCGATCAACCTCACAACTATATGTGGCCCCTTTAGCTTCTCTACTGAAGCTCGAAGTAGTGCAGGCAACCGATATAGAGTAATAACATTGATTTATGCTGTATTCCATAAAATGGCGAAGAGTTCGCGAAGCGGTCGACCAGACTTTATGAGTGTACGCGGTCGAACCTTTCTAGACTACCTAAATCACGTAAAGAAAAAGCCGTAAAGAGAATTCCGGCTTCGCCAAAAGGGTTGCGAGCAACAACCTGGTTTGTCTGTTTTCGAAACGATACTGGGCACTTACCTTCCCTACAGGCCAATCATATTTCGTCGGCGCCCTAAGTAACGCTGACAGCAAAAAGAGGTCGTGTCCCGTCCTAGGAACCATTATTTGAACTGACAACAGCCGAACAATTTTCTAGCAATCTATCGAAAGGCGTAAGAAGTCCATTATCTTATCATTATTAGTATTAATATCATTATAGAACGGCATAGGTACAAGAAAATACGGGTTTGGCCCGCTAACAAATAATACACATTCGGTCATCGAATTTAGGCAGTGCTTAGGGAAGTTAAATATAATCCTTAAATAAAAATCACAAAAACTCATTTATAACGCTTCATATTACGAGCTTCTGATCGGTTAAAGTGTTGACTAGTCGACTCTATTATGCCTAAGTTTGACGTCATATCCGTAACTCCGTTTATATGTAATAGAAATCTTTACAAATGTTTACCACACAAGCCACAGCCTGTGGCAAGCAGAACGGTGGTTATGAGATCTTTCGAAATTGGTAAAGCTGTCTGTTTAAAGCAAAAGCGGTTTTGTCTTTTGATAAAAACAAGTACAAGTAATACATAGGTATACAGCTAGTATGTCCATGATGAAAAAACTAGACTTACAACTAGAAAGACACCACTAAATTTCTCTACCTGGCATTTTTTCAAACTGTTAACTTATTTGTGTTTTAACTCTAAGTTGCTTTCAAATTTAACTGCCTAGAGCGGCATTCGCCGCGCCAAAGGTTCAGCAGAACTCGTCTTTCTCGTTCTTCCGTATTATGACCGGTAAATAATTTCGCATTATTTCTGCTTCTTCAGAAGTGCGTTAACCTTACAAAGACACTGAGGGCTACCTTTCGGATGCTTTCTTAAGGCATCATAGTCCCTGCACGCCTACACATTTTAGGCTTCCAACAATTGTGCTACTAAGTTTTCACGTGTTTTTAGTACTTGAGTTTTCTCATACAACTGTTAGCTCGTCCGAGTTCCTTCCTATGAGCCTTTGATTAACATACCTTTGTTAGAATATGCGCTACTTTGATATAGCAAAGCAAGACGATAGAAGCTGCACGACTTGATAGGTTTCTTCTAAAGAACAGATATCACTGCTATTCTAGGTGTCGACATACATACGGTAAGTTCTAGCGAACTGCTGTGTTAGAGATGATGGGATTAGTAACTGTGACAGAGTAATTACGGACAAAGTATAGACATTATCTTTTCTAACGACGATTGGAACCATTAAAATATAAATCTCTGAGCTAAAACACTTGTGTGTTACACAAATGACAGATTAAGGAGCGAGGCTGAAACGATTCATCGACGTATTATATAAACGATATACTATTATAAATGTGAAAGCTTCAACCGCTAACAACAAAATACTTCGTTTTTTGCATGGAGAAGAACTTCAGAGAATCTAAAGTGTGACACGCCGAACTGTATTTAAACAGCTACCTCGAGCATGATGCTATATAGTTTGGCGGATTAATAGTACCTACTCTTGTACTTCATCACCTTTGATGTCGTAATAGTTTCATTCGCTGTGCAGTATTTACCAACACTCTCGCATTTGTTATCTAATTCGAATCATGGTTCCTATAGTGCACATATGAAATGGTACTAAAATAAAGGCACCATTGTACATAATGGTGTTTCATTAAAGAAAAAAAACTGTTATTATCGCGGGCAGCGCTCTTGATCCCAAGAAGCCTCTTTTTCTGAATCTGTTGGCTTCTTCATAATTGCGTCATACCGTTGTAGTATGTCGTCACGAGGTGGCACAGTCGCCGCATTAGTCCACTTCGTCAAGACAACACCTGCGCTCTACATACAGCCCCCGTTCCGCTCCTCTCCAGACTGAGCTATATTCCCTGCTGTGCTATGGGTAGATAGATAAATGGAGAAAACACTTCGTCCGTCTTTAACGTTTGTGTGACTCCTTCGTTTGTCTGAGACATACTATACCTTCTATGAACAGCGTTTGACGTCGTCCGTGCCATAGGACTGTATGCAGGCACCGTAAGCCTGCCGTAAGCGAGGAAACGAGAAGTGAACACTGTGCTGGTGCAGCTGTAGCCAAAGCCTTCGTCCGCACTGATACGGCACTAACTATACGGTGCTTCAACAATACAGCGGTGAGACGGTATGCCGCAGGCTGCTGGATAAGCTTAGATGGAATAGCACAAGCAAGCAGCCGCCGTCACAACTCTGGCAGGAGACAGAGTCGAAATTTCAGTCGCCTGTTTGTCTAGGTACGACAGAGCCGACGTGTTCTCATTGCATGGATTCAAACGGTCGAGTTATGGAGGCTAAGCGGCCTCAACGATAAGACAATGCCAACTGTGACGAAAGGCAGCATAGTCAAGTTAAGCCAGTCGCGGGAATAACCGTAGCTGCAAAGTGGAAGCCAAATCGGCGCAGATGTTTTCTATGAGTGCGCGCTAGAAGTGGGCACAGAACCATAGTGATGATGGCGACTGCTGCATCGCCATACCTTCGTGCGTACGGCCACATCTACACAAACACACACAACATAAGCATACGTACCTACAGATACAAACACTCGCCAATTGCTGACGAACGATCAATCAGTCACACACTTATCGTGTACGCAGCCAAGGAGCCCACGATCAAAGGCAGCCCAATGCACGCCAAAGACAGGCACTGCGAGGAACAGGCTGATAATGCATTCTAGGCGAGCAGCATTCACCACGACAGATTTGTTAAGCAGGGCCTTGGTTCATATAGCCGCGCAGACGCGGCTGTATACGTCAATCTTGCTACGTAGTCGCCTGATTTATACAGGTATAGAGTCAAAAATGAAATATGTAATGTACGCGCTATCATTTACCGTACAGGACAATCAGTACATGCGCTACAAAGTGCTCTCGGCGTACGAAACCACAGTCACCGTTTTGCGACCGGTTCAATACAGAAAAGGAAGACTTACGCCCCGTCTGCACGAGCTGGACGTGTGCTTCGCAGCTGAGATGAAAAGTAAACAATGAAAACATGCAGTAATGCTCAGGCCGGAAATCGGAAATACCGATGCTGTTGTTGTCGCATCGACCCAGGAAGCATATTGCGCACACATCTTCACTTACAGATGCTTCACGCAAATCTCCATATGATTTTTTTACTATCAACGGAGGTCTATATCAGTACCGAATAGGTATTTTATGAGGCATTTGAACTCACACTCAACGACCAGAGTTCCTCTAGAACTCGGTACCCCTTCTGCATGGCCTATCACACATGCCACGAACACCGATACTGCGGAAACACAGAAATGAATTAACTACTCAGACTTCAAGGTAGTTTTTCTGAATAAATCGGATTTAACTGAACTAGCTTCCAAGCTGCTTCAAGTCTATCCATATTTCAGAAGAAATTCTGCAGATAGTGGAGTTCTTTGCTATACGACATAAAATGGTCAGCCAACAACGTGGAACACGATCGTATGTCGCGAATGTTATTTTTACATCGAGATCGTTATTAATTTTGGTTAACAACGTTGTTAACTTGAAGATAATTAATATTCCAGTAATGAGAAGATGTATTGACGGTCAGTACAATACACCGAACCCTAATCAGTTCTACCGAACTGTGAGTCACATGCATCGTCACCCATCCAACGAATCGATGAAATCGATCATTTTGATCGATCGTACGTATCGTATACGACGTCTGTTTGTATTTTTCCATTATGTATCTAGCTATGTCGTGATCTACAATGATAGTAGCACCCTATCCGGACGCAGGTTGATTCCTCGTCGATGGAAAAACAAACAAAAGCAGGTCTAAGTGATGTAGACAGCGGTGCCGACTAAATACGCACACACAACTGTATCTGACAGCATAACATAATTGGCCCGTATTTGTTTTTATCGTAGCAGGTCATCATTCGGCAACTGAGAGTGGTACCGAATTAGTTTCCGAAGAAAGACGGCACAAGGAGACACGACACTGTCGCTTTTGACGCTGACGCTGCTTCTGTACACTTTCTTGTCGGTAATACTGTTGTTTGTCTAGAAGAAGAACGTAGACAAAATTACGTTATCGACAAAAATCGCGTGTTGCGTGATAACACACTGTCAATTAATGCATTATAATCGTGCAAAGGACGTACAATTACCTCCGTTGATGAACAGTTGGCGTCACCGTCGAACAAATGCTCTCACTGTACATCTAACGATACCTATAGACCGAACGAGCAAATCTGCGGGTCCGTTATGATCGCAACAAACATGAACATGATAAAGCGAATAATCTTCAGCTGTTCATCCTAGAGCTGAAAGGCTTCTATTTGAAATTTTTTTCCAGATCGAACAGCTCGACGTGAGTAAGTTCAATACGCTTGAATTCATAGGTCAACCTGTGATGACGCTGAAGAAAAAATAAGTGAATGATTACAAAGTCAATCCTAGACAACTTATACTAAGGGTAGATCTCAAAGCAATGGAAAACAAATTGTTCCACCTTTGAAAATCTGCACAGACAGTTTGCAGTCTAGAATCTACGGATCATCATTGATATATTGTTTAATTTACTGATCTCGTTCATTGTCGAGGATTGACAGCCTATCTTTCTGCATCTTGAGCGGCAGCGAAGCCGAAATGCAACATGGCATAAAATATTTACTAGCATAATGATGACAAAATCGTCTGTGATGTGGAAAAGACACGCCACACTTAATGATTAATTCTAAGCCTAAGTTGTCCCGAGGCAATGACTGTCCACCTACGAAGGGGCTATTTCAGTGACAAATTGATTTAATAGTAAACCTACGAATACTTCTTTTGGTTCTAGTTCCGCAGTGGTGAAGAAGGTCAAACTAGCCAATAGTGGTAAGCACTATGCGAAAATTGCGACAGCAGCTGTCTTTAACGGTCTATTTTTAACTTTAACTTAGCCGGCAGAACAATGCAACTGCGTATCTTCCTAGAAGTTAGCCAGTCCGTATTGAAATCGAACACAACTATCAGAGCTCGCTGAACTAACGGCCTCCAGCAAAAAAAGAATCCGAAAATGCAAGATCAAGCAGTTCGCTTGCAAGAACACCTCTTGTCTCAGAGCAACATATAGCATTGTGGAGTCGACCCGGCAATCTTTGGCTTTTAACTATAGCCAGAAGACGGAAAGAAACAAATACTGATAGAACAGATTCGTTGGGAGCAACGGTAATTCATTAGTAGAGTACAGTATCTTAAACAAATCAATAGGCTAGTTGGGCATCTGAATTAGAAAGCTCCTAAACTAACTTTCTACTATTGGCCAGTGCCTGTATCGAAAATCTGGCCACCGCAAAGCATTTATTTGACGATGTTCCAGGAAGGATAGTCCGACATTAGGTTCTCTCTGCGAAGATGTGTTGAAACCGAGTGAATTCAGGTAACAATCAGAAGTAAAAGAAGGATTGACCAAATTTCACCCTTGAGCAATCGTTCGATTCGCGAAAATAAATACGAGACATCGAGAAAGCTATTTTTATTTATCCTTGTGATTCGGGTTGTTTATAGGTAACTTTCATTTTGTCGATGAATTCCCAGCTTTTAAGTTGTACTGCGTACAGGGTAACGGAAAAAGGCGATCGCCCAAACAGAACATCGACCTTCAAGCTTACGACTAGCTTTACTTCAGATTGCTGACTTCGCAGCAATAAATCACCTCTTCACTATCCCGTATAGTGTATAATAACCATAGATGTCTTTCATAAAGGTAAAGAACATTAATCGATTTCTACCTAATACTGCATGAGAAATTGCAAACGTAAGCAACGGAGTGTGCACGCAAAATGTTAGCAGTAACTTTAACCGCAATATGGGGTCACAACCATGTTATTGTTACAAATTCATTGTTAATTTAATCAATCAGATATAATCCTAAAATAGAGAAACT
Organism: Varroa jacobsoni; assembly: GCF_002532875.2. Classification (NCBI taxonomy): domain Eukaryota; kingdom Metazoa; phylum Arthropoda; class Arachnida; order Mesostigmata; family Varroidae; genus Varroa; species Varroa jacobsoni. The sequence goes on from NW_019212983.1 coordinate 60,404, forward strand.
TGTTGTCAGCACAAGGTCATCTAGTGGCGTCTTCTTTAGCGGTCACGACCTGAACTAAAGAAGTTGTAGAAATCACTCATCTTTCTGTCAACTTACGGCGTTCGTTTTTGCCGTATGTTTTATAATTGTTGAAGCTGTTTGCCGTGTGAACCAAGCTCATTCTAATCAACGCTGAACTGCGCCTCCGCATAAAACGACAACGTCGGCACTACACAAAAAAGGAACCCCAGTGTCACATGATCAGTGTGCGTACTGGATTAGACGAACGTACTTAGACTATGTATAATAGTATAGCTTCGCAACCATCGACTCTTTCAACCATAGTGATCATCGTTGTGTCCTTCATGACAGTTACGTGAACGTCTGCAACGTCGTCGGAATCTGGATCGATAAAGCGATCTGCTGTAATAGGTATCATGCGTTGCACTCGCTCTCAACTAAGCTTTCGTAGACGAGTTGAAGTAAAAATCCACTGGAGCTCGTGACGGTCCCCCCGTTCGCACACGCTTTGGCCAATAGAATTATAATCATACGCTTTTGTCGTGATTGTAATCGTCACTGTTGTCCGCTCATTATCTGCGTCTTTAGCTGCGGCCGAACGGACTCAGTCAGTCTAATCTGAGTCTGAGTGCGTCACCTTTGAGTCGAGCGCCAACCATCCCATCTAGTGGCTGAACAGGCTGTCGTACGCCATAACAACAACAGTAACAACTTCAACAATAGCAGAAACAACACATGTAAGCATTAAATACAGCCAAGGCAGCCTTTCGACTGTGACGGAAGGACAACCGTCGTTTCATAAAAGGCAGCCCATCAACTACTCTGACAGTCAAACTATGTCAGAGAAATAGCGGTTTTTCAACAGTTTGAGTCCGTGTACCTATCTACCTTGCCAGTAGCTCAAAAGAGAAGCAAGCGACAATCGCGCGACGTTGTTGGAGAAATACACATACTTAATGGATGCATGCGTGCGTGTGTGATTCTACTCGACTACCTGCTCGGTCGTAGTGACAGCTGCAACGGCAGTGATAACGGCTGTGGCGATTAGAATCGCAACGGTCTTCACAATGAGGGCGCAGCCCGGTCCCTGCTCAGGTCCGAGCTCCACTTTATGTAATTCTACTGCGTAGTTTTTACCATGGGACGTGGCAGCATACAAATCACGATAGGCCCAATTAGGTTTTTCAATATAGATTCGATGCTATACGAAGTTTCATATCCTTGTAGTCCTGTAGAGTTCTAGGCGTGTGAAAATGCTAAGTTGATCCGTTGAGCTTGTATATAGTTATTGAAAGTGAGGATGCAATACGCTATCCATTATTATATGAAGTGACTTTGGAAAACAAATAAGTAACGGTTTCGCTGACTTGTACGAATGGCATTATCACTGAATGGACAGGTAATAATGTCAAACAAACGATTACTTAGATCCGGTGTATTCTTTCAGACTGCGAACTGTGGTACAGAGGCTCCTTGTGAGGGGTCTTCACTTGAGGTTCCATGTGGCATAATAACAATTGGTGAATCAAATTAAGAGAGGTTAGATACCACTCACTACCAGTTTGTGTATGACTTCTAGATGCGATGAATCGAATAGTTAGCATCCGCGAAAGATTTGTAATAGCTCCAAGCTATTACTTTAGCGAAATCAGAGGTGATATCTTAAAAACGTTCTTGGTGGCGTGCCGAATCTCATTAGCTGTTATTATTTCTGCTTTACTCCCAACATCGTCGTAAAGTCTTCTTGGTTAAAACTGCAGTATCAAAAAGTAACGGGCGCGTCGAGAACATGTACAACTATTATTAATTTGGTTCTAATAATTACATACGCCCCAGTGTTTACCTATAGCGAGACTACCGTATAATAGCCTTACGTAATGCTCCGTAAATGCGTAAAGATCCAATCAGTTATGGTCGTTGCAAGGCACGGCGTCTCCTGTAACGCATCTCTGTTTTGTGCAAATAGACCAACTTGAACTAGAACTTTCTTCTAGCGAAAACTTCATGCTTGTGAAAAGATCATTTCTCGTCCGATTCCCTGCTGGATGCCTGGTCCAAGCTTCTGTTTGAATTTCAAGTAACCAATGTTGCAAGTTTAGTCCTGCGCGCGGAATCCGCAGAATTGTTTAGCGGGCGTACCGTCCTCTTATAAAAACGGTTCAGTCTTCCCCCTCTTGCCATCCAGAAGTATATGTATATGTATGTATTTATATCTATCTACATAGATACATATATCAATGTGTGCGCTATCCGATGCAAGCTTAGCGCGGCAGCTTAAAAACCAGTCTAGACTAAACATGCAAAAATGCTCGTTCCTCAAAGGGATAGTGTGGACTAGGCTGAGGCTGTATTAATGATCAAGATGGCTGAGCGCCCGAAGCATTCCCACCAGAATACTTTCCCGAAGCCAAAGTGAAACGATGAGGCCTTGCTCCATTCGTGCAATCTCACTCAACCCTTGATCTTCAACAAATTTTATCAACGGCCTTTCCAGTGTTTGTCCGACTCAACGGCCTCTACAGCCTGCTCTACTGTTTGTACCCGTTTGCACTAATGATAGAGTAGCATTGACTGAATGAATGAATGGATGGATGGATGGATAGCAGCCACGCGACTACAAATTGCGGAAAGAGCCATGAACCTCCCGTTCGATCTAGGGACGAGGAATGCTGAACGAAAGATGGCTGTTATATGTTTATCTTCGCATGGGATGAGCTTTAATGGTCAGTCGTAGGAGCCGTTGACGGCGCGTGCCGTAACGTACGTATCCGATTTGCAGCAGCATCTGTCGTTCTTCCTCTGTTGTCAGTTCGGGGTTCGAATCAACGGATCAGTTCTCGGGTTAGACCTCATCCTGAGCTTCATCGCCTGACCCAGGCACAAGGTGCTAGAACGACGATGATATTGTGTATTCGGGGGATCTCAGCTGTCTTAAAGCACAGATGGGTCGAGCAAGCGGACAAGCTGATCAGCCAACACACAGACACTACGGCCGTTGAAGTAATGTGGCTGCTATGACTAGAATAGCTGCTGCTGCGACGACTACTACCACTACCATCACGATTATTTCTTCTACCACTACAACTACAAGCAAGAGTCGTCGAGTGGCAGATGGAGTTCCGACGGAACCAACTGGACCTCTGCACCCCGGAGCTAATGCTCTTCGGCATATACTTTCGATGTGCCCAACCCTAAGAGCATTACCTAGCCTAACTCCGTAACCGACTGGCGGGCTCGTTCTGTTCTGCAGAGCTACCCACGAACGAGCCCGTCGGTGCGCTTACTAGAGGTAGCTACGTTGGTAGATCACATAGAGGAAAGTACAATAGCTAGGTAGCTGTGTGGAAGAGCCAAAGGCAGGACTCGAGCTGTCGCTGCTGCTCTTGGTCTATTGACCGGATGGAGAGATGTAAAACGAAAATGGGAGAGCTAACAGCCGGCGGCCGTAGTAATCAGAGTCTCCTGCTTCAACGAGGGTGGTGCAACTGTAGTATAGACTAGAAATTGATTTAGCACCGAGCGTACTTTAGGCGGCACTAGCATGTTTCGCCTATGCATAGGCCGTTAATAAAAATTTTGCTATAATTTTTACTTCCATGACATAGCGTCGAGCAGAGGTATCTCAAAATGCGAATTTTGAATAGGCATTATCCCCAAAACGTTGTTGAGTGCTCGCAGGGAGAATCGATACCTCAGGCTTTAAGACGACAAAGCGATACTATTGCATCCTTCAAGCCCTACCAACTCGTGTACCTATCAAATTTATGGCAAAATTTCCAAGCATTTTTTCCAACACGTTATAACGAAGCAGTGTGCACTATTGCTGTTAAAACTCAAAAATCCAACGGCTAAGCTCAAAAAAAGGAGGTCATCTTCACGAATCGCTGTACCCCCCAAATGTGAAAGAAGGTTTCTACTAGCTATGTCCTCGCCGGGGGTTCAGCCGACGTGGAAAGGAGGAAAGCTTGTGTCGCTGTCTTAAACGAGTCCGCCCATGCGGGTCACCCTCAATCCGCGATGAGTCGAAGTCGGGATCACTTGGACAGTAAAATGGAGTACTCAGTGAGATGACTATCGAAACCGCTGGAGGACCAAGTGGTTGTTGGAGCAGAGCTGCGGCTTTGCAACATGCAGACTGACTGGTGTGGCAGCATCGAGTAGCCAGGCAAGCGTGTGTTCTATGGTGTAACTGTTACGTTTTCGTTTTTACTTCGACTAACTCTGGTTTGATTCTGTTTATGTTGTGCACGTATGTTCGGTTACTAAAAATCTTTAATACTCAGAAATGCCTCTAATTTTTGCTATCTGCTAATGGTTAATTGGCTGCGAGATGGTTTCTCGACTAACAAACGGCCGTATTTGCTAAGATGGCCTGTATTGACCTACCATAGCGAGATTGCGAGCGCAGTTTAACATACCGGGTCCGCGATCCTCTTTGCCTCTACCATATACCTTCCTTGCTGTTCTTTACCCTCTAACATATTGCTCTAGACATAACATGGTGTTGGTGTACGACCTATGGCAAACACCTAATTCAGGTAATGTACTAACGAGGTGATATGAATTAGGTTTACCAATATATGTGCTATCTGTGTTCGCTTAGTTTTCCTTTTTCACTGACCAGTTATGTTCTACATGATAGCGATCCTCTTATTAGGTCCTTTGACTTAAACGAAACATCACCGAACGCGGTCAACATCCGTACGACTTCGTTGCATAATATTTTGTAATGGAAAAGTATTTGATTTAGCACTAATCCTGGCGATGTCGGTGATGATGACGATGCCTCTGACGACAGAGACAGACACTACCCTTCAGCTAGTCTAGCCTTAAAGGCAAGCGTGCGTTTGTTGCTATCGTCGTTGCTTAGCCTTAGCATGGCTGCGACGTCGTTGCGCAACCGCAATAAAACGTAAATGGCTGAGTGAGCGAAAGGATGCGTCTGGCCCCGCCGGAATCTTGATTTTAATCGTTTGCTACATTTACATGTAGCCCCAACTCGCCGCGGAGACGCCTCGCGATTTCAACGGCGACGGTCACGCAAAGCACCGTTCATGCAGTTATTATGACTCCCCGCTTCCGCGCGACTCTACGTGTTTTCTATCAAACATTGATACTTGTACGACCGCTACCTTTATAGATATGTAGATTCATCCTTTTACCTTAACGTTACACCGTTGTTCCGAATGAAACTTAGAAACTTTGGCAGATTGTCGGCCTACGCACGAAGTGATCGTCCGCTCAACTAGTGACGCTGTCTCTCTCTCTCTCTCTCCCTTTCACATTCTCTCTCTCTCTCTCTGTCTCTCTCCGTACACCATCTCCGAGCGACACCGCCAAAATCCTGCGGACAAACAAAGCTCCGAGCCGCACTCTCTCGACTTCGCTGATGCATATCGGTTGCTTGCTACTCTTTTACTCTCTTGTTGCTCGGTCGTTAGAATCTGATCTGGTGCCGGTAGAGACGACGAGGACGACGTTTCTTGCAGCCGATTTTTGCTACACTAGATGATGCCTTGGGTCGCTTGAGCTGACGGCAACATCCAGCACAAAATGTCGCTCACCGCGACTATGTCGTTCCGGCAGATATACCACTAATGTACTACTGTTGAGTAGAAGGGGAGAAGCAGATGGCTTCCAAACGTTCCGTTGTTGTCGCCATCGGCTGCTGAAGAGCTCCAAGATCATCTGGCTGACGCCACTCAACGATTTAGCTCTATAACGATATTTCTCTTTCGAATGATACTGACGCAGGACAGGACGATCGACCAGCCGTTTTCTTACGCTCGTTTCTTTCTTCATCGCCGTCACAATCTTACTTCTGCTTCTGAAAAAACAACGATGAGAAGATAAACCCCGTTCTTCCGTCCTGCTGTTATTCGACGCTTCGCTGTTTTGTCGGATGCAAGTGAGCTAACCGCTGACTGTTTCTAGCACCGTAAGGTACGACCTTCGCCGGAACAAGAGAATACCGCGACCGGCTCTGAATTTGATCGCTGCCCAAACACTGCGTGCTACCTTACTTGCCTGACCTCCTCCCTTTGTGGCGTCGGTGGCCTACGCGACTTATTGTTCCGCGGCGTTATTCAGTTGTATGTTCACCCCCCACCCTCCCCCTTTTCTCCCTCCGAAGGCTTTTGACGTACTGCCTACTCGCTCGTGGTCCTCGGTCACACCTCGAATGCGCTTGGTTGACTGGCCAGACCCAACACCGCGCTCCCTGGGGGGGATTCATGAGCACGTATTTCACCTCCCTTAGTTGTCCGTTCTTTCCCTCGTTTCGTGCAGCTGTACGGCGGCTATGTCCGCCTGTCGAGCGTAAACTTTGTCTAGAAAGCCAGCTATACAAATTCGTACGTAGCTAGCTGGTAAATGTCGATAGTGGCCGTTGTTCGTCCTCCTGCTACTGCTGTTGTTGTCCTCGTCGCTGTTTGTTACCTATTGCCGTTGGCTGTCCACCGATATTAGCCCCAGTGGTCGTTTAGTGGCCGGCTGTTCGTCCGCAAAAAAAGCCAGCCGCGCCTGTCGCTGCCGCCGCTAGTCGCATTGGTGCCTGTTCTGGTGTACTTCCATTTCATCTCATCCCCCTCCTGCGAACGGCGTTCGCAGAAACGGCAACGATGGACGAATCAGCCGCCGAATGAGGTAGTAACGAACCAGTCGGCCATCTATAATAGCTAGCTGACGGACTGGCTGGCTGGGAAGCCAACACTGATCAGCAATCCCTGAGTGAGCCCTCCTCCCCACAGTCACTGTCGATACCGCCGTCATCAGTAACAGTCGCAACTGCTGCATCGGCAAAGGAACAACGCCCCCAAACGGACAGACGAACTACGGATCGACCGACTGCAGCATTCCGGCGGTCGCTGCTACTGCCCGAATGCAATCTCCGTTGCCTTCTCCGGCTTTTGCAGTTGCGGCAGCCACTGCTGTTGAATCTTCAGTATGACGCGGTAGCAGCAACAGCCACTGCTGTTACACCAGAAGCAGTCACAGTGGTGATGGTACTAGTAAGATGAACCGCGCAAGAATGCCGAGCCCCTTTCCTGCTGCTGCTACCGCCTCTTCTTTTGCTGCTGGCGCGGCATCTACAGTCTCTCTTAAGCAGGTAGCATCAGTAGTAGGCAGCTACGCCAGAGTACTCGTGGTCTGTGCCGCTTCTCGGTCAGGTTCAGGCTTTCAGTCGGACCTGCAAATATACTGCAGAAGATCTGGGCATCGGAGACCGGTACTGAGATCCTACAAGAACTAGCCTTGAATGAAGCCGCCAGATCGAGTTATCACGTCGTTGAGATCAAGTCTCAATTTGACACATTTGTCTATGTGAATGAACAAAGAGTACGAAACATTGTGGCGATGTGCACGTCGTCGTTTCGTAAACAAATTATCACTAGAGGCGTCTCTAGTGCGTCACTAGGAACGTCGAGATAGCAACGAGCTGCAACATCACGTGTTGGAGAGACAGTGTTTTGTCGACAACTCTTGAGCGGACGAATTGTTGTGCGGTAAGTTGAAGTTACGTTTAGCTTCACTTGTGAACTGAGCTTGATGCATGCGTGTATTAAGAAAAATCAACGGAATATCTAATATAAACGGTATAGTGGTTAGATACTATATATAACGTCGCAGGATAGACGAAATTTCGAGAACACTAATTTTCACGAAGATAAATTAGAACAAGGGTTTTCTTCCTTTATCCTGCTATTAATGAGGTAGTTCTATTTTGAACAAGTTTGACTTTCGTAATTGCACGAGAAATTCACCTAATGTTCTTTGTTTACTATTAGATAATGGTATAGATAAATTTCGATTACTCGGGAATCTTCGGCTGCATGTGAAAGCCATCTTCTTTTCATTGGTGAGGGTTTAACCAAGCTGCTCCCGGTTCGGTCCAAACGGGCGTCAATCTTTGACATTTAGGAATATTGCACTCGTTTGGGCCTTATCGAGAGTTTGCGTTTCGACACATACTGCCCAAATTAACTTTACCAGTAAAATATTCTGCTTCCGACTGGTCCACCTTTTGCTTTTAAGGCCAGTTCATTATGCTTGCACCCATCCTATAGTACTTATTTTGCTATCGCGTTCGTCATGCCACATTGTGACGACACGATTTGCTCTTTGGAACATTTGAGCCCAATTCGATTCGGCAGCTGGCGATACAGACACCGGTATCGACCGTTCTTCGTTTTAACCGACTTCATTTGCCTGTTGTAAATGGGCCACATACACGACAATGTCAGATCTGCAGGTCTGGCTGGTCCGCGCTATGTGGTACACGCCATGTGGCGAGAAGTTTTCGCGCCAAAATTTTCTTTCAACACTGCAGCGTACCAATCATCAACCTTAACCGACAAAAGTTCGCCGCGGTCACAACGGCCGCTGCAGTGAGAGGTAGCCGCCTACCCGAGTAGAAGAGCAGATGGTCACAAGGTAACCAGCAGACTGCAGTAGCGACATCCGGCAACGCCGGCTGTTGCTGTAGTTGTTGCAGCAGCAGTGGCAGCTGCGAAGCCTGCGACGACCCCGATGACAACGAGGTGCTCGCTCCAGGTCTGCGAAGCGACGCTAGCTTTGCTTTTGATGGTTGCTGGTCGTTGTTGCTTCTGCCGCTGCTTCGGTGCCGAGAGAAAGGGAAAAGCGCGCCAAAATCTGCCCAACCAACAATCGGATGGAAGATCCGAGCAGTGAGAAGCAGCCCTCCGTCTGTCTGGCAGTCTACCGCTGCTGGTCTGTAGCGCTCCAATCTGCAAAGCTGACGAAACGCTGCGCCTGCTGTCGATAGCACCGGCTCTCTTATAACATCGTACCCGCTCGCGTTTTGTCGTTACTTAGCCACTGCGCGATGATGCTCGAGGATCTCGTGGTCCATAGCTGATGCCCATCCGTGCCTCATTGGTTAACCGTTTTCTTCAAGCCAGAATAAACCAAATGGCCCTTCTTAATACTCCACATAAGAATAATTAACATTGATATTTTAGCTGCAATCTGAAAAGTCTCTTAATATATGATAGTACACAAAACGATTTCGGGTTGGTCAGAGAGGTTTTTGGATGGGTGACAATATTTTCCAAAATTCTGCTTGTTAATATTGCACCCGTCCCGGCCTCCCTTATCAGCCGCCTCGACGAAGATCTCGAAGTACAATTGTGATGGCTTCAGTGGTGGTGGTGATGATGATGGTGAAGATTGTGGTGCGGGTAGTGAAGGGCCATTCAGTTGTACCTAACAGAGAGAGAAGCTTTCCTCGACGAACCGGATTTCATCAGTGCAGCAGCATGGGACTTCGGTTTTGAAGAAAGTCAACCATGAAGAATTACGAAATGTGTCGCGCGTTGTAAAAATCATCTTCCCTTAACAGCTGACTCGCGCAAACTTCTACGAATCCGTTTGTTGAGGTCGAGACTGGTTGGATTCGTGTGCCAATGTTTCATCGTCGTTTGACAATATTGCACATGTATCCGGCCTTTTGAGACCGAAATTTCATCAGCCGAATAAATACCAGATACCAATAGGCGATCAAAGAATCTCAGCACTTTTGCAACAGTACTCTAAAGTGCACAAGGTAAGACTTTTAACTTAAGCTACGTAATATATAAAGCACGTCCTAAAATCAATCATCAAAAAAAAAAGTTCAGAGTCAATGGAATATATTGAGAATAGAAAAAAAGAGCACCGGTCTTCAGTCCGGGTGAACGATGAGAGAATTACATGATGTTAATGAGTAAGCCTTAAATGTTGTACACAACAATTGATTTAATAAGTTTAAAATTAGAGCCTTATGGAACATATTCTATAGGACCTGGTTAGTGCTATAAAATATCTGAATGAATTCTCAATAAAGCTCCCTTTTTTTCGTACACATTTGCTTTAATAATACTTTTCCGTATTGAGAGTGCCCGAATAACCGCAAGTCTTAGCAAATTTGTTCCATTGAAAGGTAGCGACTTGTACCTCTTTATGACAGCCCTCATTAAGAAATTCGTGCCATTTCTCTATCTATCGCTCTCACTCTGCTCCTTCTTTTCCAAATAGGGAGCTCCAGTAGGGGCTTCAGAAAAGAGTATCTAGATGCGCCACCCCTAATCCCGTTTTTACCCACTGCTTTTTCGCCACAATCACCTTATCCATGCGCCATGCTGCCCACTGGCAGCTTGAAGTTTTTGACCACTGTTCGGTTGAGGTTGATGCCTGCTAGCTCGTGAAGTCGCTGCTGAAGGTTGGCAAATCAGGCCGACCGAGAAAGAACAAAGAATATACAGGCCGCCCTTTTCGGCCTTAGCCGCAGGCCATGAAATGAATGAAAGCGAGGGGGGGGGGGGGGAGAATGAGAGACGGACGAGTCGAGTGAACTCTGGGTAATGCGCTTGGCTGCGGACACCTGGATAAAAGCAACGGCTTGGGAATTTAAGCCTATCCATACCAGTACAGATGATGAAATTTCTCTAACGCTGTACATATGTTGCAGCCAGCCTTTTGCTGGCTTATACACCCAGGGCGTAGCGGCAGGAGCAAAAATACTTTTTTTATAGAGAAATGTGATCGAACGACTTCACCCTGGCTCCGCAAAATAGTATCACATGCAAAATAGCTTGATCTCCATAGGTATTGAAAAAAATTATACGGAACCGAACTTGGTCAATTTACCAAAAAATTAGACAGCCGTCTAAAACAACTGCGTGTACCGTTAAACAATGACTAGCGTTTGCTAGATGACGCCCGGCATGAAGATGTTCTAATAAGCACCTCAAAAGCCAATCTTTGCAATTCCACAAAATAGTACGAATTCGACAAGGCCGTACTCGTTAACTGCAGAAAGAGTGGCTGCAACACCGGAATCTTTAGATATTGTGACTAAGAACACTTGATTGAAACTCTCTCTGGACCTCTCACAAAATTTATAGATAAATTTTGTGAAAGGTCCAGAGAGAGTTTACAGGTAATGGCCCGCACGATGCCTGTTTCTTTGCATGGGTATGTCCGTATATGCATGTACGTATATTATAAAATGTGGACGGAAGGGGATAAAAGCAGCGGTGTTGATAATGAAGATGGATACGCAGAACCAAATCCATCTGCGACTTTTCCTAGCCAGATACCCGTACAACGTTTGTGCAGACTGTATGTTTATCTATAGGCAAGTAAAAAAAGCTATCTACCTACTTAAAAATCGACGCATTCTAACAGTCGGCGGCTTCGAAGCTGCGTGCGCCAGGACCAAATAACAATGTTTGTCTTTCATAGATATTTAATCCTTCGTAAAGAATTGTTTATATAAAAAAAAGACGATTCAGCAAGGTTAATGCTACTTTTGAAGGGAATGGGACTGGCCACTAATGTTGAAATGGGTTACATATAGGCCTGGCATGTTGTCCAATTAATACGACTTGTTACTGGTGCATTTACATTGAAAGTTGCCTCAACTTTAAGGCTTTAACTTTTAATTGAAATATAATAATAAACTAAGCTACTTATTAATTTACGTATGTATTTGCAATCATAATATTAATGAGATGATACCTCGACTCACTGTTTTCCATTCCCTTAAGCCATATGCTTGCCAGGCTTACAATTCAATTTCAGTAACTTAATTTACAACAATTGCATTATCGTGTGGCACCAGTCTTTTTCAGAAACTTTACGGCACTTATTATAGATTAGAGTTAGAAATCTGTGTGTAGAATTTCTAAGCTTTATGTATTGTGCAAATGGCAAACGAACATGATTTTGGCCTTTAGAAGCTTCAAGATGACTATTAGAGGTCGAAGCTATAGACAACATCAATACCAACTTACAATTGCGACCTGAACAGATTGTCGGCAGTAGGTGGAATAGGCAGAATGGGAGAAAACATCAACGCATGGCGACAGCCAGATAGGCGGCAGACTCAGCACAATATACGGCCAATGAGGTAGCGTTTCTTTTAACTGTCTACTTGCTTTGAAATAATAGATCTTTCCCGCTTTGTGATATACATAATCATAACTCACGGTAGCCGCGTTCTCATAATGCCACTGTCATCACCATTGTTGTTTACCGCCTCCGTTGGCAATAACCTTGGGATAACCATGGCAGCAGCAGCTGTAGCAACAACAATAACAATAGCAATAATCGGAGTGAAATTTACGGAATGACAAAATGGCGCAGCAGTTGTGGGTGACGCACTACGACGGGATTCATTGTGCGACCACCGCTAGTGTATCGGCAATACGCAACCGGCTTCAAAGGCTATCCTTGTTCGACTCGAATCAAGAAAGTGATTCAACTCGGTACGGTAGTGTAATGGTGTCGTTGTAATCCGCTGTAGCCTCAGTTGGTGGCTAATGTTGCGCTATAATGGCTTTCCGTAAGTTGATGCTTCCGACTATGGTGGGGCAACAGAGGTTAGGGATGGTCCACTACCGCCAGCATCATTCAATTCCATTGGACTCGATCACGCTGCGTCTGTTGCGGCCACTTCTTGCATAGGTGCTTTCTTGTTCTTCTTTTGTTGTGCTACTGCTTTCTCTGTCCTTATGTGTTTTCATAGCCGTTCGTTCACGTCCTGTCCTGCTATATTCCACTCTGGTAGCGTTGTATGCGCACGTATTAGGCGATCGAGGGAACAGTCAAGAGTCAGAAGGCCGTTTACTGGTTGTTGTAGTATTAATAGTAGTTGCGATGGCAGAATCACAGGCGTCGCATCCGCCACAAAGACTATCGTCGCGGCCGTATTCGCTGGTAGATTGGTTCGTTCGCCCGTTCACCAAAGCGATTCCCCGCAAAAGCAGCCCACTCTATCGTGGTTTCGTTCTCGTGTTGTCCGCATTCAGTTATGTTCAGTCCGTATCAGAGTTTTGCTCAGCCAGCTCAGCTTTGTTCGGTTCGATTGTTGCTCCTTCCCTTCTTCTTCCTTCTCATTCCTTCTTTTTCGTCTTTTTTTTCTCAGTCACTAGGCGACCGGCCGGCCGGCCGGCCGGCCGAACGAACGAACGACCGACCGACCGACCGACCGACCGACCGACCGACCGCCCGCCCGCCTGCCTGCCTGCCTGCCTGCCTTCCCGCCCCTCAGTCCGCCGGCCCTCCGCTAGGGCGATTCTTGGAATCGAGCCGGTACACAACAGGCAAACGTGTATAGATATATAAGGACAAGCAAGCGGACAGCAGGCATAAGCTCCGCTATAGCAATCACCGGCTGCTACCCGACAGCAACAACGGCCACAGACAAGCCCGCCCGTCACAGCTTACGGCTATTTTTGTTGTTGCTGTTGATGTTGTTGTTGTTACTGGTGCTGTCGGATTTTGTAAGTCGGTGGCTATGTTCCGTGTCTTTTCTCTCATGGGTGTGTGTGTGTGTGTGTGATTGTATGTATGCGGCATGTGTGTGTCTATCTTTATTTTCAGATTCACAGATTCTGCCGCAGACAACGCCAGCACTTGGGACGCCACGGCAGAGCAACGCAAACGGAGGCCTCTGGTAACAGCAGAAGCAGGAATCACGCACAACACCGATACCACTAAGTCACTCGCTGACTCTGTCTCTCATCCTATTTTGTCGACCGCCACCGAAAACGCATCGACACATACAACTGTATAGATAGGCATCTTGGAGATGATGGCGGTGACGATGGACAAAATACGGTGCGTATGCTAGAGTCAAGGCACTCACGCACAGAGCGAGAAAGAGGCCGACAAATGGCCAAGCAGGCGGAAAAAAGGAAAGATAGAAACGGAAGGACACAAAAGGTGGCAAACAACACATCACGCACATATGTACATACTTAAGGAAGCGACACGCATAAGTATACATGAGCAACAATATACGTAGATGAATAAAGAAGATGCTATAAAACGGCCATGGCAACAAGGGCAATGACTGACTATCATAGTGGGGTTAACATCGAAAAAATGAAAAAAGCATTTGCACAGAAGTTCATACCAATTGCTCTATCCTAAGTACAAATGATTGGAGAGACAACAACCGTCGTTGCTTTACTGTCCCCAAATTTGTGTAACAAGAAAATCTGCCGGAAAAAACACTTCATATTTATCCGCTAGAAGCTCCTTGCTAGGTTATCCCTGCTTTATATATACTGTTTGTTCTTTTTTAAGATAAAGATCTGCTCGAGCCAAGACATCTAAGAGGCATACACAGCTAGCTAGGGAGTTATGATTTGAAGTGTCTTCTTAAATCTTTTATATATAGCGATTTCATTTATATACATTAAATATATATATACATACTAACGAAGCTGTAGCGTTTCAGTAATGGCGTGAACTTATTCATAACTTAATAGAGCACATAATCTTTCGAATGGGGCGATCTGACAATATATTAGTAAATACGTTTTGGCGGTGATATTCCACTCAAGTATTCGTTTGTTCTCTACGAAAATTGATTTACAAAAATAATATTAAATCACTTCATACTGTGCGGTAGATGTTAGAAATTCCATAAGTGTATGCGTGCGTTTCTATACCATCAATATCAGAACGATACAGCCTCCCTCGTGTATAACTTTATAGGGAAGCGTAACTCGACATCTCAGCTTCATCTGCTTTCGCTTTTTTTTTACGGTGTCGGCACCCGTGTTGTCGTATCTTTCAGTAAAGTCAGTTCGACTTTAAAATGAAAGGGTTTCGCTTGTGCGGATTCAGTCAACATGGGAATATCTATATACAAAAAAAAAAATATGTCTTGTAGAGTGTTCTATCGCGTATTCATATTGAGCTTTTGGTGAACACTTAGCCATTGATTCGGACCATGGGATGAAAATACCATAAGCTTAGACGGTGTCTATTTCGCCACAATCATCTGGACCCTACCGACACATGCGGTCCGTCGATTCAGTTAAAAGTCTCTCCGCACAGGCAATAGGTAAGGACGACGCCTTTTTTCGCTTCACACAAAAATTGCTGCTTTTCTAGGTAGATTCGTGTCAATTTCCTAGCGCTGGATCAAGATATTTAGCGTAAACAGAAGCCAAGCGAAATATACTCCTATTCGTCAAACGAGAACTGCTCGCTCTCTATTCCTTCGAAATTTTCTGCTCGCTTTCTATCGTTAAAAACTTAGTAATACTAAGTTCATCTTTCAGTCATAGCTTATGAATTGGACTTTTAACATCCGTTTCTGTTCCAGTGCGCCTGGTTGGATCAGAAATATCGGTTACCCGGGGCTATCCAAGTCCTTGGATAGAATACCATGTTTATTAGTCTGTTAATTAGTCGATTGATAAAGCTCACTTGTCAAGGGGGATAGAATTATAAGTCCAACGAACGTGGAGCCAAAATTAAGAAATAGCGATGATCTGTTAACGTGCCGACTCAAGAAGAATAACGATGATGGTTGAACAGAGGTCCACACGGATCGCTGCGGTTTGTGCGGAATGATACAGAATGCCCATTAACCCCTATCTAACCTTTGTCTATTACCAAAGCTCGAAATATGTGGCGTAATAAATGAACACACGCAGTATCTGCATAAGACACAAGTTGCGAAACCATGAACTTAAAAAGCCTTAAACTTTTCCTGCGTTACTTTGTCGAATTTTCGGTTACATCATTAAGGTTGCATTAGGGTTTGTTCTATGTGAGTTCTTGATCAACTACCGCACTTCAGCTACTTAAGAGTACAGCTAAACGAAGTATGTAAAATAAAGCCTTTAATAGTAAATAAGAGCTTACTGGTGTTATACCATTACCGGTGCTATTATTATGATATATTACTTCCCTACTCGTTCCCAACTCATCAGATGCTCAACAAATTTGGTTTATCATAGAGAGAAGTTGAAAAAATCAGGCTTTATATTACGTACTGGTACCACTACTATTATCTACAAGTAATATTAGCTATGGTGGTAAGTGTTGTGTCATTGTTGATTAAACTATCTATTAACAGGTTTCAATATCTTTGGCAATTTGACAGCGAAGTCACCACGTAACTTTATGGAAACGCATAGGTCTTAGTATTCTGCTATGCAAGCAAAATAATACTGATAAGTTATGTGCATCGATTGTCCATAGGTGTGACCTGCTAATAACAGAGATGAATTTCTCAACATTCCGATCAGAAAAACAAGCAATTTTATGGGCTGAACCAAGAATTTTTACAAGGTAATACTCTATAAGACTACATGGATTATCTGTGTCGGGCGCATAGGTTAAGACTTCTAATTCATGGAATGCGTCACTTAGGACTAAATGTACGTGAATTAAACCCTTCGTATGGAAAAAAACAGGGCCTTCACTAACAACCTACTATAACAAAGAATACATCAGGGCTAATAAAGAAAGACCCTATTGTTTAGTCCACTACGAGTTAATGAGTGATCAATATGTATAGCATGGGGCATTCAAATTTGGACAGAATTTCGAAGGCTGTTTGTCATAGCTAGCATGCACACATCTGCTATTCTCTGTGATAGAAGAAAACCCAATTTTTTCCATTGCAAAATAATGAGCCCATCATGCGAGAAAACACTTTAACAATTCCAGCCAAGATTAGCTACCGCCCAATTTTGGCCACCCTCAACAAAATAGAGCCAAAACAGAAAACCTCGTTTTTTCGGAAATCGACGGTTTACATTATTGTTAGCTTTTACGCGGTCTCTAAAAAATTTCTTTTTCAGAATTGAGAGTTTAATAAGGGAAAATGCTCAATAGAATTTTGATTTAATAGATTCGAAAATTCATCAAAAGAGTTCAAGGAGCCATTTTTGATACATCTACGTGTTTTACACAGCAATTAGCGGCAAAAAAAACTCAGTTACCAATTAAATCGTGCAGATTAGCGTCAACGGTTACTTTTTTTTTTATCTTTTTAGCATTTTTGAGCTCTTGCATTTCTGGAACCCTTTATATAGGTGGCGCATTTAAATTGAGAATTTTTCTTTGCTTCGGTTGTATCTAATCGGAAATAGGTATTTCAATAAGAATTTTATTAGCAACCGTACCTCAAGCAGTACTGGTAGGTATGAAGTGTCAAACGTGCGACAAACAAAAAGTCCTACGGGACTTAATTTTGGATTATTATTGGACTGATAGCGGCCAAAAGTTCCAAAAACTTAAGCGCTCAAAACGGTTAAAATATTTTAAGTAAAGTCAACGCCTCAGAAAGGGTAACTGTCTAGACCTACCTAGGCGATGCAATTGGTAGCTAATATTCTTATCTTTTAAAAGTTTCCATTTCTATCTAAATGTATAAAAATTGGCTTATAGGGCCATTTCGACACCCTTGAACCTAAAATCTATTGAAGACCTTCCGGTTCGCCTCATTAGAGTCTTCTTCGAATTTTTAAGAAGCCACGTGGAAACCGACAATAATGTAGACCTTCGCAGAAAGTTGGATTGTCGTGAGGTTGATAGAACATTTTCCGGCGATACCTTTCGTAAGACTCAAGACAAAGGGTTTTGTTCAGTACGAAGTGTTTGCATATCACTGATCTTCGTTATGATAAGTTTGTTTTGTTCCACAGAAAACTGGCTTTCCTTTAACTAAAAGAAAACAGACGTTTTCTTTCTAGGAAGCTAGTTCTTATATATATATATATATATATAAGAAC
>NW_019213712.1:0-37142 GCF_002532875.2 Varroa jacobsoni
GTATAATTTTATCTTTCTTTATCGTTTCCTTCACATAAGTTACACGCACATCTATCTCATTAGTAAGAAAATAAATATATAGCTTCCTCATTCAGTGGAGTACTTTCTCTGAATAGTCTCAAATATAGCTTACCTTGATCGACCTTTCCGTAATTACAATACTTTGTAAGTTTTTGTACTTTGTTAGAGTTTGTTTAAAAACATGGATGCGCGTAGTCAAACGTCTCTGTTAACGACTGTAAAGTTTTCGTAACGAGTCGGATTACATAAAAAATGCCAGCATTGAGATCGTCTATCTACTCGATGTAAAACGCTAAGCTATTTTCTGCGACTGAGCAGCTTTTTTCTCACCGCGCACTCCAGATCTATGTTCGCTAGGTGTAACTTCGCGCCGATGTAATCCGCATAGCCTTGATAGTTGATAGATTTCAATGATTAGCACACCAGCCACAGTTCTGTAGTTAAACTGACCTGAGGCACGTGAACTACCCACTGAATCCATTCGCGTTCATCCACCGTAGCTGGTAACAGTACGGTAGCATACCGTAGTGTTCTTGTGAAACCAACCAGAGGACAAGACAATTACCTGCAGCGGTGTTTCTATAATGCAATGAATGAAGCGTACCGTATCGTACACGACCCCTGCAACATTCGCCCACGCGTAGATGGTATTATATGACGCATATGTATGTATACTACGAAAATTTGGCATTCAATCCACCGTTTCACACCAAGGTCACACACGATGCGCGCTTAAGGCCACCCTTCGGTGACCTCGTTTTTGCTTTTACTATTGCTATTTAATTTATAATAATCCAAGGTGAACGGTAATACTCATCATGGCATTGCGCACAAACGAACATTTTCCTTAATTGTGTTATTCTAATCATAGGCTGCTATTCGATAACCTGTAATAAACTGATTGTAAAACTAATCGTCGTTTCGGTAACCGTAATCGACCGTCAAAAATGCCTGTCTGGAAGGTGAACGAAAACAGTGACATGCCTGTACACGTGCACTTCATGTTTACAATTTATACTTCCTTTAGTGAACGTCAAAGGCGACTAAAGTAATAAGACTATAATTTTTTAAAATGAAACACATCTTCGCGGAACACCGTATTCGATATTGAGCCATGAAAGCAAAAGAAAAAAAGTTATGGCTACTACGTAAGTAGGTCAATTACAACGCAAAAACTAAAATTTGTATTACTATATATATATATATATATATATAAAGCGTAAGAAGACTTGACATAACTGACAATAATAATACCCGTCATTTCGTAAGTTAACTATGATATATTCGATACTGGCTATCGGCAGGTCTCAGTAAAGCATTTTTTGGATAAAATATATATGCGGTAGGATATATAGCTAGCCGGACAAGCTATTTACCGTAATGGCTCCGTTACTCCTGCTAGCAGGCGATAGTCGCTTCTTTCTGCAATGAAGCAGCAAATTTATTACGGTGAATAGTGCAAAAATAACGCATTTTAAACGAAGATTAGCTCTGAACCAGCCCTTAGGTACTCGGTGAAGATTAGAAACTTCTTAAAACACTTAAGAATTGACAGTGTACCGCGTTACGAATGGATGCCGAAGGAACCAAGATACGTTCGAGTTTATAGCTAAAAAGTGTTCAGTTCAATTAATCGCTGTCGTTGAAAGGTTCCTTTTAAACATTTCAGTTTTGATCGGAGCGTTTGTGAGACGAGGTCGCTTGGTGGTTCACGAAGACTTCAGACGACAAATACACGTAATGATGTCTGAAAAATCAGACAGGTGCACTCTGAGGAGAATGAAACCCAAAGATTTGATTGGTGTTATTAACACTCTAAAAACGTCTTCGACTACTTTTTCAATATCATTCTTCCTTATCCATAGTGCAAAGATGAATTATATGATAATAAATAAAGAATAATGACTTACTCAGAGCATGCATCCATTGTAGTAGAAGCAAGTTTTCCGTCACTGAGTGCGGTGTCGATTGACGTTATGTCGCTATATATACTTCCTACAGAACGGCGAACGCATGACTAAAAAAACTTTATCTTATGTTTTGCAAAAGCTTATTGTACAGCTGCAGGGATCTGACGTGTCTGAAAAAGGCCGTACGTTTCTCAGCAAGATTATGTATCTGCCAGTGTCTGTTTGAAAAGACAAGCCGCTTCTGGGATGGGCACACACGGCTACCGAACAGTCCAGATTTAAACCCAATGGGTGAGCATGCACGGAATGATATTAAGCGAGGCCCCAACAGTTTCGACATGACAATGTCGATCCGCGTACTCGAACTGTAAGGAAGCCGTTTGCAGAGTTCAACAAAGTGATCTTTGTAAGTTATTTAGCGCCCAAATCGAATGGTGGTAATAACAAAAAACAGTAGAATTTTTTGACTATTTTGGAAATTACAAAAAATAGCACATAATGCGTGATATGTATATACTTGTTCTTTCATATTAATCTCCTTCATGTATAATTGCTAGTGAAAACCTGCTACTTCGGCAGGTGCTTTATCTATAATAGGCGGAGTAACGACATACGGTGGGAGGTGACAGAAAGCAAAACAAAGAAAATGTCACCATAGAAAAGATCGGGGCGCCATTCCTTCATTATCCAGTGGAAATAGTTTGCCACCACGCTGCCGCTGCTGTTGTCTCTATGAGAGTGTGAATTGATAATGCTGGTGGCGGCAGTGGCATGGCATCACATGAAATTGCGACTTCGGGAGGTCAGGGCTACACGAACCCGAGCAGCAGCAGCGGTCGCCGCCGCCGCCCCCGAGACAGGAGACGACAAGCATGGCAAAGGCAATTTGTTATGGCTCTGACCAACGCGCTGGAATCATTTCACCCTGTTCTCCTTGTTCGCTTCTTGAAAGGACAAACTTTCGTGGGCCGGTGCATCAAGCCGTAGTTGTACACACAAGTGAAGTCTAGAGCGGCTGCTGTCGCGAGTGGGACCAGCTGTGCATAAATACCAGAGATGCACAGATGATACCTCTTACGCGTAATGATACCGTTAACGTAGTCATGGCTAGTTGTTGTGGCTAGTAAAATGGCCTGTAACAGGGTCGCTAGATTGTACCCCCGATATAAAATTGGAGACCTTTAAAAGCTACGTTCCTACGATTCATGGAGGTTTTTCGAAAGCTTCATCCTGACGAAGTTCTAGTAAGATAAAGCACCACTGTACGTGCTGAAGGTTAATGTCACAAGTACACGCATTTGATAAATTGCTATCTCTTGTAGCTTGTGTACAAGTACCCAGTCGTTTGTCAAATATGAAATTTTTATACCCAAACACATTTAATTTTAGCTACCGTACGGATCTGGAATTAAAAAAAAAACATCTATATATTATGAGCGAACACAGTCTAAGCGTTAGTGACAATTTTTTTGATTTTTTCGACGATCACGAACCGACGCACGTAAATTAGCGACTTCTACAGCTCTCGTTTATAGGGTACTACCCCTCGTTTCCAAATAGCTAACACGCGGTAATAACCGCGTGTCAGACACAACGGTTTTTACGGAGGAGAACTAAGTGATCTTTAATGCGAGCCCATATCTCGCACTCACGTCTATTGCCCTATCCCTTATGTACATTCCAATGTAATTAATCAACGTTAGCCACAAGCACGCTGAGAGATTGCCGTACCACAACGAACCGCGACAGGTGACGTTACATACGCACACAAAAGAAATAACCACATAAATCGCGCAGTGAAATAACGCTGCGCGTTCAGAACCGCCTGTCGCTGGCAACAATAATACCAACAACAGCAGCAGCAACAGCGGCGGTATCATCCCAACGTGTGACAGGATCGACCTACAAAAGGTAACGCCTAACCCTTCTCGTTTTTACCAGCGACCAAATAGATATTACGGCAAGCATATGATATAAACACACAACGACCAAGGCCCTGACCGCTCAAAGCTCTAGTAGCCAGCAGGATGAAAGTTAGGCAGAATGATCTATATTGCTTGGCCTGCCGCAGCCGTCTTCATCTCGGCCTCCGAGTCCGCTAACAGCGAGCAGGCTGTGCGGCCTTGATGCAATCTGGCTAGAAATCTCCCGGCGGCGCGGAAGTTTCGTTTTAATGCAGACACACGACGAATGAGACGAGAGTACGTGACGCAGCGGTGCCCGTCCGTAGAAATAGATCGCGCGTTATTTTCCTTGCCTTACGTATCCATAACAGTTCAACAGAAGGTAATATTTGCGGAAGCCAACAGGCAATAGTCTACTAGAGAAACCAGCCAACTGGCGAGATCTCAATATCTCACCTGCGCTGTTTCCAACCAGCTAAACTAAACACTACAGACTTGTGGCGGTTAGGACTAGAACAATCTCTTCTTGTCGATACCTAGTCGGTTGCCTGTAGCTTGCACCGATCCGTCGTAACTTACTCAGCTCAACTTATACTAGCTGTTTATAGCGTTTGCAACATTCTCCAAAAACGCCGCCAACAACAATTAATTCTCCCGTTTAGCTTGTCCAACGTTCTCTCTACGGAAAATCCAATTGTAACACTAACGTCGAAGGTTGACTGCAATAACAGTATTTTCAGCCCCTTAGCATTTGTGTGATCAGCTGCTTGCCACTGGTCTTCGATATCTGGAAAATGGGCTTGAAATTGAGCCGTAACCTTCCTGCATTACCTTGATTGGTTGTCTGATTATTGTGTTTGTTGTTAGATCAGTAGTGTGCCTGCTGACGATTTAGAATACTTATCTAATCTTGATGACATTAACGTAGGGCTAAGGCTGAAAAGCCTACTAAGAATGTACTCTATTCTATAACCAATTAACCTTTTTACGTCCAGTATCGTCGCTAGGCACTCCATAAGACAGACGGCTAGCTGGAACCATGCAACACGTATTCCTGAGCTTAGCAGGCCTACCTAGACCTAATCTAGGTACTTGAAACGAGCAGACCGGACGCTAGGGCTTGACGTACTTGTCCTACTTACTAATAAAACCTGTTATGATTTCTTTAGGTGCATTTTGGAAACGCCCAATTTAGTCAATAAATAGTAACAGCGTAGATCATGTTGAGTAACGAAAAAGTTAGCCTTTTGTCTTTGAAAAACGTCGGTTTCTACGGGCAGATTAGTCAGTGGACTTAATCGCCGACCGTGTGAACATGTGTGCAGACGTTAGAATAACGATTACCACTAATCGCAATTCAATTTACTTTTTCTGAGTAAGTTCACTGGCATGTGCGTGTGCTAAGCTCTCACCATCATATAAGTGAAAGTTTCATTGATTGATTGATTGACGCAGTACGAGTTTCGCTTATCTGTCGCGACTGTACACTGTAATGGCAGCATACAAATCCAGGGTAAACCGGACCATACATTAATCTAGCCATATTATATATCGTGCACTTTCGAAGTTAAGAAACGTACTACATTGTATCGAACGGAGAGCTTCCTACGAATACTTTTTTCATATAGTTTTTACTCATTGATACATAATGAAAACCACCTGTCAGAGTTACCAAACGCCTGCTCATATGGATGTGTACATATATCTCGCAGTCTCGTTGTTGTGCAGATATCAGCTTGCAGTCTTAGAAGCCAGTCAACAACACAGGAAGTTACAGAGAGCGTCGAACTTAACAAATTTCAGGACCCTTGATTGTTTGACTCCATTATACCGTACGAAGCCTCGAGGACGATAAATGGACAATGCTACGCTTTTTGTATGGGAATGTGTCGATTTCATTTTGCGATCCTGCGTTCCTTTTAAGGTGTCCCGGCATACACCGAATGGAACACGTTATTTGATTGAACTATCTAACCAACAGCGGACCTAACAGATACTGCTAAGGTGAAAAAATTAACTTCATTAGTATTCATGTAACCGGATTATAGTTTTAACGTAAATCAAACCGACACTTATCGGGACGATAAGCGCTCATCTCTAGGAAATATACGATAAAAGAGTGTTGCATAGTGGAAATAATCAAAACTATAAGCCAGACTTCTTAGGATCAACGGAACGGAACCCATTGCTGACGATTCGATAGCCTTTTAACACAAGCAAAATATGGTGACAGCTGTATTATGGGTGTCTTGGCTATTCCGACGATTATTAAGCTCTGAGAATTTCACAATTTTGGGTCACCGAAATGAGAGGGGCCCAAGATAGAGCCGAGCAGAGGTGCAAGATAGAGGGGAAAAACAGGGAGGCTTAGTGATACCAGGTTTCACGAATTAAATGAAGTGCTAGCTAAGATAAATCGTCCTGAGCCGGCTTACGAAGCTACTGGCCATCGTTTTGTCTCATTCTATAGGCAACTTCGTCGCAATTATTTTGCATTCGCGGAAACGATACCTTTCGATTGACGAAACGTTCTGCAGAGATAATAAAATTTAGATTGCGATCAATTATGATAATTCTGCCGTCACGATCGTCACGCCTAACCCCATTACGCCGCTAATAAAAGAACTACTAACGATTTCTACGCAAAACAACCCTTTGCATTATCTATTACATTTAATTAGCAGTTGTTGTTTACAACTGTCACGTTTGTCGCTACTATCACGGCCGCTGTTGGTGTCTGCTATCGCCTCGCCGCCGCCGCCGCCGCCATTAGCACTGTTGGCATTGCCCTCTACTGCTATTGTGAGGGGTCGTTGACCCCAGTGACGCACGATATGTTCTAATGCTGCTAACGCTACTTTTCCTCTTGCCGTACTGACGTATTTGTTGTCGCTAGCGTAGTTGTTGCTCCTGCCGCTGCTCGTTATTGCTTACAGCACTTACCTATCGGTTTGGCGGCGTCACGAGTAGCCATGCGACAGCCGCGACCGCAACTGCAAGAGTGTGGTTCCTGGCGTCACCGCTTGGTACCGTTCGCTGGCGGCGATCCTTTTGCCGAAGCCACCAGGCCGGCCGCGAACAGCCACCAAAAGTCAACAAGACGCCAATCACGCTGCCACTAAGTGATGCTATCGTGACGGAAAGCAATACTCGATCTACTTCACCAATACTACAGTTATTGCTTGACGTGATACTGATGGTGGAGAATACCGATGTGGACAGCGTTAACCGCGCCCAGTACAGACGTGATTGGCCGAAGGTTTCACGATCTGTGATCTACAATAGTAGAGAAAGATATTATAAATGAACAAAAAATGCTTTTTTAAAACACGTACGGTAAACTAGGCCTTTGCTTGGAGACCGATAAAATGCCGCAGAACTAACTGTTGGTCTGAGAACTATTCGAGCAGATATTTATCCTTTATACTCTTCGCGGTTCCCTTTCACCAACGAGCCCGTCTTCGTAGTTTTCGCGTCTGACTGTGTAAATTGCAACTGAGTTTTCCTGTCTGTCTTTACGCTAGTGCTGAGTAAGCAACTATAGGCTCTAATCCCTCGCCCATCGTCATAGTACGGCCTCGGCGTCCTTCCAGGTCTTCACTGTCTGGATCTGACTATTTCGTACATTATACTCTCGTTACGGCATTTGTCTAATGTCAAGTCCCCTTGTACAAACGTCAATCCTTCGTTATTAACACCACTTCCGGCCTCTCCCTGAGCGTCAGCGACAATATCGACGATTGGTCGTAACGAAAAAGTGACCTGTTTTTGTTCACAATTCAGCCCGACTAGCCTGATTAACTCTCCCATCATCTACAATCGGGCGGCCATAGTGCTGGCACATTTTTAGGTATCTAGATTTGGTCGTTGCCACACGCTTAATCGTAATTGGAAGATCGGGACTTAGAGTATGATATAGAAATGGCAACATATGTAGTCGTTACCTATATTCTTCGCGGCTACATACAGGGTGAGCTAAAAGTTTCTTGACATTCAAAAAAGTATGGCTGTTAGGAAACCAGCCCTTAGTTTGTATCTAGTAAAGGGTAGGAGATACGCAAAGGTCTATCAATAAAAAGCACCTTAACACCATTTTAAATACTACAACGTTGGACTATTAGCTAATTAAACCAGCCGAACGACCGCGTACCGCAGCCATGATAACAGTATACAGTAATGTATACTTTTAATGGTTTTAGGGTTTCCGTGTTACGAATGTACTGTCCAGTTATACTCGCCCCTCTGGGTAACAATTTCACTGGTGGCAAATGAAGAAAGGTTTTCCCAAAGCGTCAAGATAATTTAGGTCTACTCTGCGTATATACGTAAAAGCAATGAGGTTACCGTACCGATTTGACGATGTCGTACACTGCAGATTAATCTGTACAACTATAAGCCTATAAAAATTGTCCACGTAGACGTCTGCCTGCTTGACGCTGGCAAACGAAAGCAGATGAAAGACGGAAAATGAGCCTGCCCGTTTTGGTCCGATTGTATGGAAGCGATTCAGCGGAAAATGCTCAAACGATTGTATAATAATATTTAGACCATAATTCCAACACAGACAGTAAGGTATCTCGCACGCTTGAAATCTCTAGTGTAACTACGACTGATTCAATAAGACAATACACCAAACTTCTAACCATCGTTGACACTTCAGATTGTAAATTGGACTCGATTCGCCTGAAATCGACATTGGCCAAGATCTAGCGGGTAGCGTGAGCTCTAGCTGACTGTGGCTGTTAGTTTTTTTTTACTTGGCGCAATCCAACAAGACGTTGTTTTATAATTAAGGGATGGCTACGTTAGCCGTACGCAACCAAGATCAACCCGTTAGCTATGAATGGAACAAACTCTGTTGACGCGATAGACAAAACTACAGCAATGGAATATCGATAACTAGAAACGCCGGCAACTTTTGTATAGCTCGGCGTAGAGAACTCTCCGTCTGTTCTTCCAAGTAACTTGAGTTGGGAAGAGTGCCACTAACTTTCTCTCATGGACCATGCACTTTCCAAGTCCTTCAGTAGGAGTATGAATATTGTAAAAATACTATGTATATATATGTCTTTCAGCATCGATGCGCCGTTGGAGAGCATGCCTGCAAAGCGTCAGACTGGATACCGAATACCTTTTAGAGCAGACAGTGACACAGCCTCGTTAATCTGGCCAGTTTTCGAAGCAATGGTTACATACATGTGCATAGGTCGCGGTGACCTAACCCGTTTAAGGCTTGCATTGGCGCTTAATACTGGGACCAGTTATGCTGTATTGTCTAATAACAATGAAGAAAAAGTGCCCAAATCATTTAGTGAGTGCAATCTCGTAAATACCTATATCTAATACATCAATTGAACGGTCGTCAATTTTAGGCTCATTACTCGAGCGTGTTTTGCTTTACCAGACATGCTCACAACACGTAATAGATCTATTTTCCTATAGAGCAGAAAAGCTATCTGGTCTGTGTTGCCCAGCTCCTTGTTTTCACAACACAGCCATCACAACATTGACATCCAGATGATCGAAATTTTAGAATTAGTCATTTTCGTCGACAAAATTCAATTTTAAATCACTCTGGTCACATGAGAATCTATAAATTGACTATGATTCATTGTTGCTAGCCAATGAAAACACCAGCGCGACTACGTTGCGGATATTAGAGAGATAATTTAATATACTTATATCGATCTAACGTATTTCGACTTTATATCAATTGAAAGTACCTGATTTCACGATTGCCAATGAGTTGTCTATGGCAATCTTCATTAATTGCTCCCTCTGTTGTGTACCCTCTTCAGCTTTGATGGCTCATTTTTATATTGTGGGGTCATCTTCTGCCAGTTCCGATATTCGTGCTAAACGCTCATTGCACCGATGGCGGGGTTTGTAGAGCAAATTTGAGTTATATTCTTAAAAAAGGAAATTGTATTTAGCGGAGATTGCCTCTTCCAGGGCAAAATAACGGGTGGAATAATCGCTAATTATTAGTACGTGAAAAGCAAGGCAAACAGTAAGCCATACGAGCAGGATAACTATTAAATAACTTTTCTATTTTCTATTTAGCGTCGAGTTTATAAAACGTGCGACAGTGAGCTATCTATTTGAGTTCTCTATCAATAGCGTTAAAAAAACAGCAAAAACGAAGTAAGTCTATTTCCCGGGAGGGTGATTGCTAACAAGGATAGTCCGTTGTCTTCAATTGTCAGTTTTCATTTACAGAGAATTCTCGGACGTTAGGAGACGAGCGAATAGTGAAGAACAATGCTACAAGGGCTTCAAAAGCGACGTGTTTCGAAACGAGTTCCCATTTGGAAACGGCTGGCCAACCGTAATGCCTTCCATAATGGCGGAATCGCTCAGAATAGAAACCGGAGGTTGAGGGGTTATGGCTACTACCGAAAAAACTTCCCTGTAGGACATTGGCTGATCGGTGGACGACGCCATCGTTATGATGCTGTTGCTGACGCCAGAAGTTACGCCCTTGGTGGATATGACAATTCGGGATTCCAGGAGGAGGACTATTATCCGGAGTCTGTAATGGAAAGCACAGAATCAGCATCGTCATCGAATGAAGTTGACGAGGCGCGCCTCGTCGGACGGAACTTGTATCCGAAACTCCAAATCGAAGATTCCAAGGACTCCGAAGAGGACTCCGAGGACAGCTACACCGACGAGTCCTCCGATTTTCGATCCGAGACCTACGACATCGATGAGACCGACAGAGAGGCCCGAGGTTTTTAACGGTACGTTCGGTGAACTCGAATAGTAACCCCTGCCAACACACAATAGCTGACACATTGATAAGATTACTAAATATTTGCCAAGGAAGGACGTGGATGTCGCGATTAAGCTGTATCCCCATTGACACGGTGATTCTCGGCCTTGGTTCTGATCTCCTTAATCAAGGTCCGATTACAGGGATTGGATACCGTGTGCGCATTACAGCGAACTTCAACGCTATAATTGAGGCGTTACTATGACAGCGACTCGTGTGTTCTGTGAGCATCTGCGCAGGGTTAAGCGAATAAAAATAGACGGATAACTAAAAAAACTACTGCGAACTGAGTATTATGAGATGGCATGACATGTGTCGTAGGCTCGCCACATTAACAGCTATAGATAATTCTATGCGTATGAAATGCTAGTTCTTGTACACGCAGGATGGTCGAGTGCGACCGCCCGTATAATTAATATTAGGGGAAAAAAAGAAAAGCCGGGGAGCGTGCTGTTTGATAGGCTATTGTCATGACCCCACTTGCATTGGGACCACGAGCTTTACCTCAATTGCGGTCAAAACGTACAATGTTGTTTTGTTTGTTACGTATACTATCCGATGCCAAATTAGTGGATACTGGCGTATCGAAATTTCTGCCCGCCATAAGACTTTCTTCTCTCTGAAAAAACTAGATGTTTCAAACTCAAATTGTTTATTGACACGTAAAGCTGTTTTGGTTGAGGTCCTAGCGTCAGCATTGCGCTTTGGCGGCTGGAAGGTGCCGTCGCCGTCTGAAGTAATGAAGTGGACGTATAAATCTTTCAAAACATCTCTTCCAGACTCACGAGACCAAGCGACAAGAATAAACTGGAGATCACCTGCAAAGCATGAAGTATGAGAGTTCTAGTAAATTGTCGTACCACCACTCACGCTAGTCTCATCAGCGACTTGACAAATATCAGTGTAGGTAAAGCGAGAGACTTGACGGCGTCTGACGTCGTATCTCACGTTTACACACAATCGTAAAGCTTGCGCAGTGGATGAAGCATTCGGTGAACATATGATAGTATCCGCCAGACGATCTTGCCCAATGTTTCCACCCATGAGGCAAGAATTTAAAAAAAATTAAGATACATATTACGAAATGGAAAAGGGTCTCCGCAGATCCGAAATTCGGGGCAAAAAAAGTGGCGATCGACTGTCCCTAGCAGCGTTTCTTAAGCATCCTCGTATAGGGAGAACTTCGATCCTAAAGAACGATGATACTTGGCTAAGAGCATCGGTTTTTGGACAAGTAACTTAATGATGATAAGTGCATGGAAGATATTCATGGATGTGGAGAGGACAGCTTTTGAAACTCATTGTCCTCTATCAATTCGTAAGCGATCGACATAGGCTAGTAAAACTGTGCTTTTCACGCCTACGTCTTATCCTCAAATAGATGATGCTTTTTATACGTGAAATTTCCGTTAAGCGCTGAAACTTCATCTATGTTAGGAGGGCTAATACACAGGCGAAATGAGCATATAATACTGACACAGTGTCCGGACAGTATGTTTCGAGGAAGTTGGTAACTTAGGTAGACAACTGGAAGGTGTCTTGGACGCGGACTGGTAAATATCTAAAGTCTACAGATTTAGATATAGAGAAACGTGCGCTAATACGCTGAATGAATGAATCCGTGCCGTGCGTAGTTTGGTTAGTTAAATTACTTTTTTCTTCTTCGCTTAAATATGTGCGGTAATATGCTATATTATTTAGTTAATCTTTACGCTGCATGACATACGTGTGGTATGAACTTACAAATAACATTAAATGTCTTACCATCAGAACCGAGTGAGAGCTTATGTTTAAATTTAGACTATCTCAAAAGCAACTTAAAACGTTTTTGTGATATCCTTGGCTTAAAAAGAAATATTATAATAGGAGCGTATCGTTTTGGACCGATTAAACATTGGGACATAAGAAATTGTTTGATAAATGGTACAGGGAAATAACTATGGTTTAAAGCATGAAGACTCTCGCAGTGGAGTACACGGACCTGGCACTAGACTTAGCTCTTATTGCCCATACGCTAACCGCTTTCGAGGCACTTAATGTATTGCTAGTATTTACAAAAAAAACTGTTCATATTTTTTGGGCCAGGACACTAGATCGTTGCCGTAATTGATAGGTCACTTAATCGAATATTTGCTTGAATGTTCATTTGCTAGAATTTAGCGAGTTGAGCAACTAAGTTACTTATATGAGACTATTAGCCTTGAAGGATATCAGGCGCGCATAGTAAATCTTCTAAAAACAACCGCGAATTTCTAACTTACCCTAATACCTTAAGCTTTAGGACCTTATGTCCTACTGATAAACAAACGGCAATCTGTTCACATAGGTCCTTATCGGAACCAGTTTTCGATAGCAGCAGCGCAATGATGAAAGTGTTCCATCTCAGGAGACGTACATTGTAAACGTAATTAAATGAACGCTAAATGGCGTGTTTCATTCTATTTATTAGTCGATATGGAGCTAGTAATACCTCTCTCCTTTTTTTTGTGAATTTTGCCCCTATCAAGTCGTTTCGACAAAAAAAATTTAAAGCAAGTTATTATTTAATGGTTTGATTACGTTTGATTTTACGTTTGATGTCCGAACATTTTATATGAAGCGAGACGTTATGTAGAAGAGAATGGGTATACCAAAGAAATAACAATAAGAAAAAAACAGAATTTTATGATAATTTTATTATTTTTTGTTCTTTAGGTTACGGTTTATTTGCCGCGAAGTTTGATAGTCAACTCAACAAAGTATAGTTAGCAAACTGTGATTTTCACATTACTCTCATAATGAAGATGCAAAGAAGAAGGCTCACATGATTGATTAAAATTTTACAGGAATCACTCTTTTTACAAAACCTACTACTTTTACGGGGTCTTGTACGAATAGAGGTAAACATTCCTCAAGGCGAACCCTCCAAAATAATAAGCCATTTAATTGACGAGACGAAGTACGACTCAGATGACAAGTCAGTTGAAAATGTCGTGTACCCAGGTCAAGTCATCTAGAACGAGTTAAACCTAAATTTCTACAACTTATTTGAGAGATAACATTTAAATTAAAAAAAAAAAATATATATATATATATACACATAATGCACTAAGCAGACATTTTTTTTATTAACAGAATTGCCCGAACGCTAAGGTGTGTGTGAAATTGTTAAAATTTACTTTTTTTTGGTTCACCTTGAAACGCATAAATATTGACCTGTCCATTTAGACTTTTGATTCGAATGATTACAAACGTTGCCTTGTGAAATTTCGATCCAAATATTACAGAAGGATGTCTGTTTTGTGCGCAGCGGCCATTTTGTAAAAATTTGGTTTTCGCTGCCCTTATGAATGACCCGTCAGAAGCTCGAGATTCAAAACCACTAAGAGCACATACCCTGTCTATGAAAAAGCAATAAACGAACATAAAATCGAACTTCTAAACACAAGTCTTATAGAAAAGTTACGATTTTCTTAGAAATCGTTATTCCCGGTTGATTCGGACCCCTTAGCGATGTTGACCAAAATATTAACTGTCAGTGCCACGTCGACATCAGTACAAAACCTTTCTACCGTAAACGCTTATGGTAGACTATCTCAGCAACACACGTCAAGTACTACGTTACCTAGTTACTACGTTACTAAGTTATTCGCATAAAGTCCAGTTTTACGGAATCGTTTTCTCTGCCTGACGTAAGATTGCTATTCTAATTTCGTCACGAAAGCCGAAACCGTTCTCGTCTACATTAGTGATTGCAGCTGTTTGACGTACATTGAAACGTACAGGTGTCTTATTAGCACCAGAGGTGTGTTTTTTGCCTGTTTCAATCAGTTCCACATAGAAAAATCCGCTAATTTGATTTAAAGTGCTGTCTTAAGACAGGAGCGTAACAGTTCCGCTGATGCTACATCATTTGTAGTACTAACACTGCAAATTTTGCACTTGCAAATATTTATTTAATTTACTTCCCTTATACTTAAGGCATTGACTCCAGCGTTGCGAAGAAAAATTGCGTGATATTTACACGATGGCCATATAAAAAAATTCGATGCGGCACCATACAAATTTTCGATAACGAAGACAAGCAATAGCCAGAAATGATCCAAATATCGACATTTCCTACTATCTATGCATTGTAGATAACTAGCACATGGCTGGAGAAGAAGAAAATTTGCTTCAAAAACCCCCTTTCCGAAAAAAAACAAAGTTATGAAATCGAATTCAGATTTGGATTTGATAGTGGATAAGATGAACCGACATCGCGATTGAAATATGGTTGGGTTCAGATTTGTAGGGTGGCCCGAACCTTTTTCGCTAGCAGCGGTAATCAGGGTCTGAGCTACGCCAACGGACTCAGATTCGTAATTATAGCCCCTGGCATGATGATGGATTCCGCAAAGCTCATTACTCCTTAACAGCTTCAGTATTGTTTAGCCCGCATCTCGAATCACCACCTGCAGGCGACCACCTGTTAACGAACGAGGCAGCCGGATCGTTGAATGTATAAATATGAACCACTATAGTACTACTATTTGTCTCACTCTAGGTATTATGATAATACCACGATGGGGGAAATGCTAATACTGGTTTGCTTATATTCACGGTTCGAAATCATAGAAGAAAAACTCAGACAAAACTGTGTATCGGCAATGGAGCTCAGTAAGAATTTCGGTTACTGAGGATAATTCTGCTGGCTGTCTAGGATAAGATTCTTCAGGAGGCTTCAACTTCCGGGACGCAAATCTCCTCAAGCGGAATAAATGTATCTAAAGCGTTGTTTGGTGGCATTCGGCGTCAAATACGTTGTATAACGTGTTCACAGAGTGTGTCCCGTCAACATTGAGACTATTGTCCCATTATTGCATTCATTGTTTGGAATCTCGAGTCTATGCAATAAAAAAAGTAGGGACTGAACATTTGTTTTTTTTAGTTCTATGAAAATAATATTAGCATGTACCAAGCGAGCTGTCGACCTCTTGAATAGTTTTAATTGGTACAAAACGTTCGTCCTGGCCTTAAACTATTAGGATCCTTGAAGTGCATTGTGGCGCATGTGTTCCCACAATCCCCTGAGCCATCGCAGAATGCTGTAACGTTCTACAGTTAATGAGGTCTGTTAGGGTGTCCGTGTTTGTTCTGTTGACTTGTGCTTGGCATTGATTTAAGCGACTTGTGCTTGGCATTGATTTAAGCAAAAAGTCCTCAGTTTCGGCTACCGGTTATTACATCGTCGCAATCAGCATTCACTCGGGTCTACTTTTAAGTTCACCTGGCATTTGTTTGACTGCTGCGAGCTCATGCTGCTTTATTGAACATTTCCATGTTGTATTACGTCTCGTACGGTTTACCGCTTGCTTGTTTGGTCCTATGCTTGTTTGTTCTAGTTCCGGTCTAGAATGCACATATCGTACTTTTAAAGGTACAAGCAGCGTGTCAGCCTATACGGTGGTTGAACTGTTGGAGTAGTTGAAATAGAAAAGGAACAAGTTACAACCCCCCTGGGTTCGATTTAAGTTTGAGCTTTACTCGTTTTTGACCGAGACGGTGTGAAATCGCTCGCGGACGACAGACGCTTAGATAGGTCACCCCGCCGCAAGCTATTCTGCCCATTACCGTTATCATGTGACGCATTATGTATGAGGGAAATCGGATGCAGGGGGTGACTATACTGTGTTTGCTGTCTGATTCGCAACGTAAATTGCTTTTCCGGCTCTTCCAATCGATGCAATAGTGTATCGTAGTTGTGCAGTAACCCGATTACAAATAGCGAGCTGCTCATTCAACTAAACACTTCTATTAATGAGACGCAACGTACGATAGCAGAGCTCCGAGGTTTCGCGCGATCCACGCGTAACAAGAATGAAAATCCAGCCGTCCTGAGGTGTGCACATTACGAGAAGCTCACCTATTTCAACTGTAGTAAATAGAAGTGCTTGCATCCAGCACTACCAGTGATTGCAATAGGCTCACTAGATATGCAGTTGAATAAAATGCTAAAAAAAAGCTTCCTATTTTAGGCCTATTACAAATGTTCCAAGTTTTACGTCTGCTATTGACGTTTAGCATTGCTTCAGGCGACTGGCCTTCAACACGACACCGCATATCTTCGAATCATTAGTTCGCAAATGCATTACAGGAATTGCTGGTCTCCCAAAATATGCCCAAATACCAAAGAATAACGAGATATCTCACTTCATACAAAAGATTAACATAACCATTCCGGGTTGTAGATTCGATATCGCGTCCGATGGTAGGCTTAGCGAAAAACTATGAATTTTTCCAAGGTCTATTTTAATGAGACGAGCCAATTTGTTTTTATCCTAGCAGTCAGTAAAGACCTGCCATCGTTACGTAACGTACGTATGTGTCTCAGATGATCATGGTGTGATGAAGTCTAGCAAAAAATTGCCCACAATCTCAGAGATCTTCCAATTTTCAATTGATCAGTTGAAGTCTAAAGTGAGTAGCGTAGTGACAAACAACTAGATGTAAGGTTCTGCCTACCACCGTTGGCCGCCGCTAGCGAACGTCACCATCGAAACGCGGTTCCGTAGGATGGCGTTTCTATACCGTTAGGACTAGCCAAAGACAGTACGGCCCTTGGTAACACTAACGAACGATTATTGCAGTTGTTCATTCGTCTTTGATGATATTATAAATTGTAGTTTAAGGGTCATTGGCTCGTTCAGTCGGTCGCTCGTTGGTGACCTGCGCCACCGCTCCTGCTCTACCTATCGTTGCTGCCATGCCCTGTGTGAATGCAATACATTTAACCGAACGCTACGGTAATAGTAGTAGCCGCGAAAATAACAGGGCAAGATTAACACAAACACGCAAACAGCGTAACCAACTAGCGCTTTTGGCATGGACGAGTATTACCGGGCTTTAGAAGGATGAAATAGTTGAAGCGAAGTAACCGGCATCAAACGATACCAATCTAAAGCAGATAAACGAAGGAAAAATTGAATAAATCATTTCAACTATTGTTACTACATCTAATGTTGACGGTGTTAAATCATTATTCAAGAGCAACAACAGTGATAGAAAAAGTAAAAACCGTAAGGATTCTCGAATGGGTCTCTGTGCCGTTTGTCACGTATGCACGATTTTGCGTGTGTACGCTAAACGTTCAAGTGACCATAGGTAATGCACGTAGAGCATTCGTCTATGTATATGTGTACACATATGTGTACAAAATTAGTACGACGGTACGCAAGGCACGATCGTACTATGAGAACGCACTAGGGTTTCCTACACGAGCCATTCAACTTCGATGAAATTGGTTTGTGATCATAGCGATATGAATAGTACAGACTTCGTCAAACAAAGCTGAGTGGTAATGATGAAAACCAAAGTACACCATATAATGACTTTCTTAAATCATCGTCTGCCCTCGTTACTGCGTTGGGATTAATCTATTACCTTGACATCTATATCTTTGTCTTTTGTCTGCGAAAAATTACACTCAACCGTTGCGCGGCTTGAATTACGGCTGAATCAGCTGTTCTAAAATATGCGAAATAAAGCGTGACAAAAATGGCAAATAAATACGTGTGTATAGATCCATCTTTT
The DNA here is from genome assembly GCF_002532875.2 of Varroa jacobsoni. Lineage (NCBI taxonomy): Eukaryota > Metazoa > Arthropoda > Arachnida > Mesostigmata > Varroidae > Varroa > Varroa jacobsoni. The sequence goes on from NW_019213712.1 coordinate 18,162, forward strand.
TATCGCATTCATTGGAAGCATTCAGAGTTTATTCTATTCTTTGTTACTTATCTAAAAAAGTTTCTTTTATTTCTGCAATGCCTCTCCAATAATACGTATCGATAATCCTTAGCTATAGTCATAGAAATTTCGGTTGGTTTTTTTTTTGAATGTCAGCAAAAACTAGACACGCATATGTAAAACTGTTCGATTGGACATTATCGTCCACTCATTTCGCGCTAATATCTCGGAGTGGGCGTCGGATGAGAATTACTATGGTCTCGTAAGCTGCAATTGGTCTTTTAGGTGCAGTTAGAGCCTCGAGGACTAGCTGTACGTAAAGAAGCGTCAAGTACTGACGGATATTATGGTAACTCAATACAGAGAAAAACTTCTTTCAAGACGATGGATTCTATATTGAAATGCGACACTTTTATCGATGAACGAGCTCTCTCACGACTTCACAATCTTCAAACTAGGCGATACTATCTTTACCCAGCGTCACTTTGTGTTACGGGGCTTTCATTATCTGGTAGTCAGACAGAGTCGACAAGTGAAGTTTCGCAATTCAACCGCTAACCTCGATAAGCTAAGAACAAAGTATACTTTCTGCGGTCTAGACATCAGCGAAACAGGTCATTGTTAACAAGCTATACAGAGATTTGTAGGCGCGATAAAATTACGTACACTACACATACGTACGTGCACGTGCACACATGTCTGTGTGGCCGGACCATGAAGCGGATTTATGAACCATTAATTCACAATATTTCGAAACACTAAAAGCGTGCAAAGTTCACTCTCTTGACACAAGGGCCGCTCTCCCCATGCTTTGCTGCACGGACTTTCGCCTTCACTTGTGAGCGCTTGCATGTTTAATTGACTCTATCTTTCCGTCTGCCGTCTACGATTACCCGTCCATTTCCAACGGAACGTTGTAAATCGAATTTTTGCGACGCTCGACACCGTGACTTGGACCGTCCACTGACTTGGAGATCAACAGCTGCCATGCTCGAGCCGCATGGAGGCCTACAGATGTGCTGTACAAGTGAGCCCGTCCGCACGAAACCGATTTGCGAGGCCACCCACAAGGGGAAAGTCTTCCATCGTAGACCTTTGCCTAAAGCGCCGTTACTGCTACCAGGAGATAAATTATAGCAGAATCAGCAATAGCTGCGAATGCGGCAACGACAGTAACAGTCGTCATCGATAATAATAACAACAAGCACTGTATTTGCAACTGCATCGATAAAATAAACAGCCAGACTCCTTCAGTCGCCAGGGCCACTATATGGCCACCGTACCAGTCGTCGCTGGATGAGTGGGGTCCTATGTAAATGGATGGTAAGATCCCAAGTGGTAAGAGCGAAGATAGCCAGAGACGTATCTGCTGTTGCTGCAGCTGTTGGGTATCAGAAGCGTTAAATGCAGCTGCAATCGATGCTGGTGAGCAAACTATGTCGAGTGGCCACGGTGACACAGCGGCGGGCGATGTTGGTAAAGGAATCAAACAATTACTTTGTGTGAACTTCTGTACATGTCCGTTTGTGCATGTGTTAGTTTGGTGCACGGATATGTGTCTGTCTTAGCAACTGCATGAATGAATGAATCTGTATACCCGTGTCTTGCCGACATGCTACTAATACGCTATAACTTATAATTGCACTTTCTTCTTTACTCAAGCCGCAATAACAATGCGGATGACGGCCACACATCGCGGGGATGTCGACGATCCTTTGCCGGCTCGCTGTGCACGCAAATGTGCCAAATAACACGACAAGAAGATCGACGCAGACAGGACACGATTGTATTAAGCGGTGGCGACGACAGCGTATCTTGACACAAATGAAGAACGGCAGAAAGAAAAGAGGATTTTATAATGACTTAGTATCAATGTAAGGCAATAAATAGAAAGGAAAAGAATAACAGTCATAATAGGAACCATTGAACAGCCAACCAAATACTGGGTAAAAGGTCTTGACAAGGCATTGCGATACGCTCGAGTAGCCATCTAATGTTCACTTGGTGCTTGAAATAGCCTAGACGTGATGGCTAACGTTTTGCGTAGATAGGCATTATCATCTAATGATAAGCATCACTCACAGTATGCTGCCCAGTCTTCAGATTGAACAACACGCTTCATCGTTCAGGGCAGGAGATCAGCTGAAAAGGAATCTAAGGTGGTACGTTAAATAGATTAACGGTTTTCAGAAATCGTCATTATAGTTGTATATTAAACCCAACGAAAAATCTGTACATATATTGATGTCACTTTAATTAAAACAGTTATGTCTTGAATGGAACACTACCCTTATATAAATTTCACGCTAGTTGTTAATTAGTCTAGTATTGCCATATGAAGGGGAAGAGTACAGATGGCCGCAATCAATAGCTGTCGTTGTTTTGTTGACTGTAAAGCGATGATGTCTGATCTAGGTTAGGTGCAGCAATCTACTAGCTGGCACAAAAGAGGAACTGCTTCACCACTTCTGAAGTACTAGCTTTGTTTTCGGCCACCGTTGAATTTCCATTCTCCGATGACTGTAGAGCTATTGCGGTACGCTTCAACCAGCTGGGACGAACAAACAAATATGTCACTAGCGACTTTGTCTTCCGATGCTGCTTGAAGCCAGTGGACACAGAGGCATCGGAAGAGGCCTTCCACCCTCATAAGGCAACCATCGTGCACTGAAAGTCATTTTCGATCGTTGGTGGCAAACGCATTTGACCAATAGCAACAAAATGTTATATGCTTCTTCGATACACCACATGCAACTGTGGTAGAGTTTAATGTTAAGTTAGGCGTAGTTGATTTAAACTGGTAACTGGTTAAGTTCGGTAAAATCAACCTAAAAGAGTTGGTTGTTCTCAATGACTTACTAAGATGATTGCTTATAAGCTAATAGGGCTAAACCGAATCGTATTCTGCATAGACACTTAAGTGAGAGGTATCACACCACAAAAGCGTTGTAACGCAAAGAAAAGCAGCGAACGTTTCATGGTACGAATCAAGCCTTCTGCCGGTTTACCGTTAAGCGATAAGCTGACTAGTCGTACAATTTTACAGACGTTCTAGCACCTGCCCGCAGGTTCTGCAACCTACAAGTTATGACGTATATACACACGCACATGCACACTCACACACACACACGTCACGCCACATCGCGTATACCTGCATATCACTATCACATTCTAGTGCTGTTCGCACCGTATACAATGCGTATGTATAAGTCAGCGACAAACTTCCAAAGAGACAAAGTTCCATAAACACCGCGATGCCTACCATACCGCCGGCCTACCTCCCTTGGTCGCAATCTTTGTACAGTTATCACAATAACGGCCGCATTTATGAGCCCATAAGCTAACCAGACAATGTAGACGTATCAAGCTATCAATCGTTTTTCTATTCGACGCTGCGAGTTCGCGTAGCGTCGAACGCGTCACAACGAGTCGATGTATTCCGGTGTACTGCAAATAGCTTCAAGAGTGACGTCGGCGCCAAAGAACAATACCAATGACACAGTTTTATAAATGGGGGCAGTGGAACAGGTAAGCTGTCGCGTAAAGATGAATGAGGGCAAAGTGAGGAAACACGATTTATTTTAACATGCGATGTAAAGAGGCAAGTTGCCTGTACGTTGCAAACCAGCGCTGACTTACTGGTAAATCGTGCTTAGCACAATTAATCTATACGATCAAATCCAGCTCACTTAATAGATCGCTATCGCACCATGAAAAGAACTAGTCAAGTTCAATGGTCTCTACGCACAGCGTTCCTAAAGGAAATCATTCGTTCGATTTATTTTCTTGGGCCCATCGCCGTCAATCAGACGATGCAGCTGACGCTCTAGGTCAGGCTGGTCGACAGAACTGGCCAGAACAGTCGCCCGATGGCGTTTCTGATCCACTGTGAAACATTTCTGATCGGGGACTGTCCGTCGAGAAGATTGAAGTTGAAATGTCACCTCGAACGCCTTTGGTCATAGAAGACCGACATTCTGATCACAGATAGATACATAACCATAACAAGCTGAACAAATCAAAGTTTTCAACGGCAGTAGAACAGGACGCCTGCTAAAAGGCAATGTAGTGAATTATAAGAAACTAGTTGACAATGTATCCTCGAATTTCTTCGTTTATGTAGGTCGTACTTTGCGGTCGAATTTACAAATTACTAAGAAGAAACATTCAGATGTGTTAAAAAAAACACAGGGTAAAGTTATACGATGGCATGGTTGACAATTACCACTGTCGCCTAATCTTGCTATTCTTTTATAATGGAGGGTGCCTAGCATTAGAGCTTATCTCAATCGTTTGAAATCAAATTAGCAGTGAACCCCAATTACTGCTGTTGAAAATTGGTATCCATACAAAATTGAGAAAATCATCGATTTGTCTTCTTATTCTATGGCTATATAGTCGTAAATTTAATATCTGACACGGAACTGTTGTTTTAGACTATATTTCAAGCAAAATAGTAAATGAGTTCTATACGGTAATGTGAATAAGATGTCTAGAATATAAGATGGCAAATGTATACGAGGGGTGTGACCAGGTTCAAGATGGCAGTGGGCACCATAAGATGAGATGGGATAATGGATGGCTTTTGTAAGATTACATTTTATCCTTCTATAGGCCTTAGTCCCAATTATATTAATTACTACATTGCGGCAAATGATTCCACGTCCACTCTAAATATTACTCTAAATAAAACATGTGTAGACGGGTTTTACCAGTTGTACTATATGTGTGAAGTCTTATGTACACAAGTCGAGTCTTTAACTAAAAGGGGTGTTGGCTAGAAAGAGTAAAAGCCACTTGTTGACATCACCCATAGATAATAGAGTTGACCCGTTCTCCACTGTGCTGAAATTAGTAGAAGGCCTACATTGCCGTTATAAGGTAAAATGGATTTTGGCTTCTTTGCACGAAAAACCTGCCTTTGCCCCCGATTCGGTTTCTTTTTTACCAAATGTTTACGTTGCAAATTTCTTCGAAACAAGTTTGCGCATCGTGGAAGATAGTAAGGAGCGTAGAAAAAAACAATCTGTAACTTGAAATACAAACAAGTAGCAAAAGCCCATTTTACACGAAAATACTTCACATACGCTTGTTTTGGTTGAATCTGCTAGGACTGGGAGACCAACGATATTAGTCGTACCTAAACATAGGGATTTACCTCTAGAATCACATTCGTAAGGGCATTTTAAATGACGAACAACCATCTCATGAAGGCATATCTTTGCCTCAGTGACAACGTTGGCAAGCCGAATTTAGAATTCAGGCTTTAGTTAATTCGACAGTGACAATAAGAAACTCACTTTGGCCCAGAAAAACTGAGCATTTAGGTTTCGGATACAATGCATGTACATGGCAGATTAGTATAATTTCTCTGGGCCTTGGGGGCTGTCTAACCGTGTTATGTACCAACAAAAGCCAACTGGCTTTAGCCTATAAATGCATATAAATCATAAAACGAAGCAGCTCAGCCTTATTAATTTTTTTTTTAGGGCCACTCAAACACACTAACGAAATTGAAATACCCAGTTTAGTATAATGCATATAGGAAAGTGTTCGACTTGTGACAAACTTGAAACGAATCAAACGTTACTTGTTTAATACATACTTTTTTACATTGTGCTTCATGCATGCAATACACATCTGTAATAATGCCAAAATTGATATTTACATAGTCTTGATTTATTTAATCCAATCGACCACCGACAGACTTTGACGTCCGAGTAAATTCAATATCGTTGTCGGAGCTTGCTTCGACATGTTCCCCTTGCATAGATAACAACGCTGAGTAAAATGATAATAAAAACAACCAGCATAACGTATATAATGGGCTGTTACAAGCGGATCCCGCAGATTTTGCATTTGAATGATTTCCTACTATGAACTACTACTACAATGAACTACTAGCAAACAAAATTTGGCTTGTAAATAATAGTAATAATAATCTTCATCTAGAAACTTGTCCATGAAAACCGGCCGAGATTACTTAAAAAAAAATTAATTTCAAAGTTCGGTCTCGAAAATCAAAGCTAACTGGTCAAAAATTTCATTTCAGCGTTTCGGAAATTGATGGAAGATTGATGAAGACATTAGGTAAAAAGGCCTTATGGCACAAACGTTTCAAGAACGAAGATTGGGGTGCTGAAGACCAGCGAGGAGGCGCCCAAATGCTGGGTGCCGAACGACAACAACGCATTGCCGCAATGGAGAACACTTTTTATCAACGTTGAGTGTGGAATTTATAAACTCTGTCGGCCAAAACGGGAATTCTGCATGTAACGTCTTAGAAAATCGTAGCCCAAACGCTGCGGATGCAGATAGTGACTAACGAAATCAAGATCAGTTAAAAATGCGTGTGGTGTATTCCACGCGCAATTTGGAGAGCGTTAATTAAGCAAAAATTTTGCTAAAGCATACGGTCGCTATCGACGGGCTATGGCGTGTTCCCCCCGCGCCAAGTGGACAGGGACCAAGCGAGAGAATAGCATCATCCTGAAAAGAAATCGAGTTCGAACAAGGCCGGACGTAAGGTAATAACGATGCTTGCGATATTAGGGGCATCTGCTAGTATGAGACGCTCTCTGAAATGAAATAAGGAAACCCGCTATCTCAAGAGACTCATAGACTGTCTAAGACTTGAGGGCACGCAGTAAAGTTACTCTATGAAAACGCCAAATCTCATCGCTGTGCCTCAGTTGCTTCCTGGATTAAGTAAACGTTGGCTTTAACCCGTCTGTTCTCCTGATTTAAGCCCGTGTGATTACGAGGATTTGTGTGCCCTAAGAAGGGCAGCTGGTGGGCAGGCATATCCTACTATCGATTTACTTTAAGAAGCCACAGATAAAAAAATTACATACAAGAACGTCAATGTTCGGAAATAGCCAGAGCGCTGAGACACATCTGTAAAGAAGAGAACGAGAAAAAAGAGAAGCTTTAACACGTATTAAAAATAATCATTCTAGCCCAGCTAGTTCAAAAATTGTAGAATTTAAAGTCCGCCGGCTTCGCTCGTAGCAGTCTAGGATATAGAAGTGTACATATACGCAGTGTCACTTATTATCCGTTCATTGGGAGACCGCTGATTTATGACTGTAGAGATCCTTAATGAAAAACACCGATATGCAAGAAAGCAAAGATCCTTCAGATACGGGTTTATTTCAAATGAGCTACAACGCCTTGAACGTAGGTAGAGACAAACAACAAGAAGACTCGTATCGAATGCTGGAACGTAAAGAACAAGCACTCCCTAAAACACAATGTGATAGCCGTATACGTAATGAAGAAAGACAAGTTAGAGTCTAGTATTATAACTGATGTTAAAGGGTAACAGTAACATATATAAATGCAGGGAAAATTCTCAATGAGTGCAAAATCATCGAGAACTTGTATGGAGTTGATGTGTCGTTACTGCTAAATTGAATAGCGTCTATAGCGCTCTAACTTTGAAGCTACTATGGTAACAATCGACCATTTTATTAAAGCTTCGTCATAGATTCTATGCAGAGTTATGCAACGGAAGGTATTTTTCAATGGACAATTAACGTGTTTCTAGATTGCTTTAAATCCGTCTAATATACCACTTCTTCACGTACTCCCTACAGATCCTTATTATCCGATTTTGTAGCTTATACAATACATTGACCCCGATTGAATGCCTTTAAAATCACTATATTCAATTGTAGGTTTTTAGACTTTATTCTTCTTTCAGGTCTATAATATTAAAATAAAACAAACTTGTACATTGTAAAAGAGGTAATATATTTTTTGCCCACTTTGCTGAAGATGATAGCAAGCAGCGTTTTTGCCAGCAGGGTTTGACATGATCGTTTGATATAAGATTTCTTATAGAAATGACTAGAAATGCTTTTTGTTTGTCAAGACGAATACTCTTCGCTATCTGCTTTTTGTTACCAAGCTCCAATCATTATTATGATGTCTTGATAATTGATGAACTTTTGATAGTCCACATAGCAGCCTTTAACACAGGAATTTAGTATCGTATTGTGTTGTATAGTGACAGCCGGTCTAGTTTCATAATGCAAACCTCGGAAGTTAAATCAAAGGTTTTACATAACTCCGGCTATAATTTAAAGTTATTTTTATCTTATCAGTTAACCAGTTTACTCAACGCTCATCGAGCGCATCTAGAATATGGTCGTTGCTCAACTTTAGAGTCCTGCTTCGACCATTAAGGTTTGCGGGAGCCGTCATCGAGAAACATCTGCTGCTCATTCAGTCACAAGGTCTGAAGTCCCTTTTACCTAGAAAGCACTAGAGCATCATTATACACAAGCAGTTATTAGGTTCTTGTAGAAAAATTCGTTTCAAACGAATGTGCTGAGTTACAGTTTTTTTTTTACCGTAGAATGTCGTCAGCGGCCCTCAATGTTTCTGATAACCTTTCATCTCAGTCGATAAGAAGTACGGAAATTAAAGTTACATTTGATGCCAAGTTGTCTCTAACTTAGTGTACGAAGCAATGAAAATAACAACTACGCAATTGCATGTCTAAATAGCAGGCTCTCCGTTGAGGCTACTTTGCTCTTTTATTTATTTATTTTATTTATTTAAATTTAGGTGAATTATCCAGAGAAACTCAAATCAACCCAAAAAAAGACCAAATATGTTATCTTTAATCAATTTTCTGTAATTAATGAAACCAATACATAGATGCTCTGAGAACCGTAGTGTGACATAATACAATCGATAGAATGCCGATTTTCCATCGTCTTCTGCTGGCACCTTCGACTGATCGTTACTTGCGTACGGATCTTCGAACCCCAGGTGCACTTCATTTGAGCATAGTGGGCCAGATCGCTTTGATGTTTCTAGCGTTGACCAATGGCTGCTCAGATTCCCGAGCGACATAGGCTTGCAGCAGGAATACTACAGGCGGCTTCCACTTGTAAAGCCACCGTCGTTGCCTTCGTCGATCCGTCGCCATACTGCAGACGTTCAGCGGGAACGGAACCTTCGGGGACGTTTCAAATCAACGACGCATTACCATCAAGTAGACTTCTGCATCGACAGCAACGCCGACGACGACGACGACTGGCAGAAGGCGTCACGAAGGCAAAACGCAATGACGAGCTACCGTATCGTAGTCAAGTCATGCCAGAGATTACGGATGGCGATGCATCCTTATTGAACGCACGTGGCAAACGATTATACGCCCATTTGATCGTCGGTAAATTTTTCAATTCTCTTGCTGTATGTATTAATATATCGGCTGGTGTATGTATATATGCGGAAATCTATACGAGTGCGTTCGTATGTGTTATAGTCGAGTAATGGTACGATTCCTAGCGACCAGACTTCTAGCTATCTTGTGATCCTAGCAGGGCTTGACTGACTGGTTAGCTGGTCGGTTGGATAGTGGGGTCATCTATGGGCTTATCGGCCACGGGGCCGTTTGCCAGAGCCACGGAAAAGATCGCATCAGTTAACAGCGTCCACTGCAGCCGCCGCGGCCGCCTTCGTCAGCCATAATACTTCGGTCTAGACGTCAGAGGTGCAAGTTTTTTAGTCGTCGTTTTGTTATGGAAGTTGTTGTCTGTTTGATAGCTGCTTGTTTTTCCCTATTTTAGGTCACGTACTGAAATGGATAGGCATTACTTCAGGCCGCTGGCTCTAAGTACGAAACAAAAAGCGCCTCCGCCTAGATTCGAACCTGTACCGCCATGTGTCTTCAAGTTTAGTGCAGAGACATCCTAATAATAAACCCATCCTTATGACAAACGTCGGTCGATTTCGAAATGCACCCAACACGTCACGATTTAATGAAAATAAATTCATTGAAACATATAGACGATCGAAAATCTTTCTGTCTCATCGAATCGACAAATAAATGGATATCAAAGCTGAGATCAGCTGTGTGATAATTATCCTTGTGGCAATTTTATAACTACAGTTCTGTAGGATACAGGTGATTTTGAGATGTCATGTAAAGTCTATATATATATATATATAAAAACATGATTTAGTACCCTACAATTTTAGACAGATGCTTGCCCATTGCGTTCACATTTTCAGAGAAATTAACTGTATAGGCATAAACGCATTGGTGCACATCATCGCTACGCGGGATGACAGGTAATTTACCAAAAGGTCAAACGATTAATCGTAAAAATCTTCGTATATTCTAGCAAAACATATTAGACTGCTGTAGCGTCGCTTAGAAAGTCTATGTATTCTCTATAAACTTGTTACCTGTTCCTCCTTATACGTGCTCTCAGCTTCCAGGGGTATTCGATGATCTACTTCAAATTACGAGAATTAAACAGCACTAATTGCTTCCAGTCAGCCGTAATGCTGAGTGTTGTCAGTTCTGCGGACACCCTCTGTTGTGATTTGGCTGCCAGTGTTCAAGATATATTATCTGATCGGTCTTCTTTTGTCGAAAATGCATATCTTCAATGGTGATGCTGTTAAAGCCTTATGAATGCTTGTTAAGCCATCGAACTCAAAGACGAAACGATTCTTTCGCCTACATGGCAGAACAAGCCAAGTCGTACCATAACGGTTCTACGGCCACGGGCCTCCTGGCTTGCTTCTCTATCATGAGCAATAGATCTTCAAACGCATAGGCAACGAAATAAGGGCATGTAGTCTTTCGACCTCTGCTACCGCCACGATCGAATTTCCGTAGTGTCTCCGCAACTTTGATGGTAATCAGCAAGTAAGGCGAAAACCAAATGGGAGCGCCGTGGATCTGTATCTAGCTACTGAACGAACAGCAATCATTATTGACTTTGTTGGTCAGATCTGATTGATTCGGGGTTACTTTTGAACACACATTCATCTACCCGTAGTCCTAATAATGGGTCCCAATGGCAAGTCCATCCCAGCGTCCGCAGTCGTTCATCGCCCATAATAGGCGATCAATGATGGCACGGCTAGACAGGAGCAAACTGACAAACGGATGGGGCTTCGTTCGAAATTCGAGGCAACACCATTTCATAAGCAGGCACAACAATACGAACGATATGCAACAATAACAACAATAATGACAAAGAAAAGGACGAAGAACAAGGAAAACTGAAATGGCCAAGAATTGCCAACACCTCCATTTCCATATCCCCACCCGCTTCTGCCATGTACGGGTATATCTACTCTCGAATAAGTGTAGATGTGCTTGACCGCTTCTGTGGACAGCCACTAGCAATAGTTGGCAAGTTGCCTTAAGGGGCGATCATCATCGGCTTTACTGCTGCTGTTGTCCTAGTTACTGTAATTATCGTCGTTGTCGTTCACGAAATCTAAAAGTGCCTAAACTTGTCAGATAGATGTGTGCCACAATCCGGCCGCGTGTGTCTGTATCTGCGCTGATCGTCGATTACTGGTAGACCGGGCTCGCCATGATTTTACTCTGCGCATTAGAAGTTGCTCTATGCACGTGTGAATGGCTTTTACACAGGGTGAGAACTGAGGTTCGGAGTATCGATACAAGCATATATTCATGTTTCGATCAGTATAGATAATATGCTAGTGCATAAGGACATCAATTGCATTCATGTATATAAACAATGAAGAATATTGTAAGCCATATTGTCAAGTATCATGTCTGGCTTGACCTTCTGTTTTAATGAAAGAGAGGAGAGCGACCTAAAGTCTTTCCTTGATGCCCAGTGTAGAAACGATATCCGTCGACTTGATAGATAATCCGTATTCCCATTAATCCTGCGATAGAGAAAGGGTTTGCCTAAAAACAGTATATATATATATATATAGATTAACATTTTCTGATTCCTAACACTTAGCCGCAAATCATCCTTATGGTATTTCTGAATAATTACAAGAACATCCTGTTTTATACGTGTATCAATAAAATATAGAAACCCTATTCGGTTTTACTGAGTAATAAATATCATTTAATAGTCAGAGAACTGACAATTTTGGAACTGCAATGAAGTATGTTCAATATTAACTGTGCGGTTATTGTAATTTGCCTATCCATTCCCATATGATGGTTTCTTCTGGTATGTTGTTCACTGAATACAGGCGCCAGATCTGGGGCAAACTAGCGTCGCAATCATCCCCGTCCAAAAAAATTAAGAGAGCCTTAAATCGTGCACAACTTCACCTCCTTCAGGATTGCGTTAAGTCTGTGCGGTTTTTGGCCAACACAAGAAAAAGAAGATGTCATGAGGGAAAATCGACATGTATTCTCGCCAAACTGTGCAGCTAGCTAGAGCCTTGCGATGCTGCGAGCTCCGACCCCATTGAGGCACACGTCTCGTTTCTTCTGGAGACGCGAGCAAAAAACAAACCGTTTTGGCTACAACAGCCATCGGTCTACACCACGCAGCATTCATCCCGTCCACATGGCCACCGCAGCTGTTGCAGCTGCCGTTTGAACTGCTGTAACTTACCATGGTAAAAGACGCTCCGACACCGCCGGATGATGGTGGTAAGTCAGCATTGGATTTTAGTAACGATCGCTATTAGAAGAAGTCCATTCTGCTCTTTATGTAGCATAGTGCGATAGATTCTACTATACATCTCTGTATGTTTGTGTGTGTATGTATTGTGCCCCTAGTAGCACAATAGGTAGACGATCGCGGCCGAGGTCTAATCATACTGAGTTTCTTAGCGTCTCCTTTATTTACGCAGTAGCAATATGGGGCACGAAGGGCGCCCGCTGTAGCAACCCGTCTTTTGTGCTGAATGAAGACGTTTCTTTTGCTCAGAACTTACACCACACGCTGTAGCAGCATCAAGGGCCCGAGCTAACTTACTGTGTGAAGTTGTAGTATTACAGTGCGCAACTACGAACCATTTTAACCCACAGCAGAAACTGCTTCTGCTACAGCTGCTCTTCCATTACAACGCAATTTGCTGTCCTCGACAATAATTCTCCCCATCTTTTCCCGACGCACGAGTTCCCCAATACGTCTTTTTCCGCCTGCGCCGCCAGCGACCACCTACGCCACGTCAGTCCGACTGTCTTTATCTACTTATCAGCAGCTTCAGCCAACTACATAACGGTTCTCGATTGCCTGCCTGGCTGTCACTTTGCCATGGCACTGAACGTCCGGTATTCTTCACCCTCGACTTCACGCTCACTGCCCCGCACAGGTGATCGTTGACCGCTCTCGGAGCGGGAACTTGCATGACTATGTGAACAGGGCCACTGTCGCTATTACCTGCTTTAACCATAAACGACGACTAAGTGCTACAAACGTGTAAGGATTGCCTTCTCCCCATAGACCGGCCCCGTCAAGCCCAATTTGCAGAGCAACAGCTATGCCAGCCATGGTAACCGGCAGAGGTGGTAACAATAATAGTCGGCGTGAAATTACACACTGCATGGTTCAACTCGACTCTGCGATAAAATTATTGTTAGCAATGGCTAGTGTTTGCTGTTCGTTCCTATTCCCGCTCGAAAAGCTCGTCGCTCCAAGTTAAGCCGCCGGATTTCTTTAACTCGTTCAACGTTTTCTGCTGCGAGATGTTCGAGTGCGAAAAAATTGCTTCGGTTACATTTGGCATATCGCCTGATGACTTCCTGAACATTGCTCCCATACATATGTAACTGCGTCTTCTACCATCTCCGTAGCACCACTGAACGTTATCATGGGCAAAGATTGCCATCACAGCACATTCTCACAACTGTGATGTAATACTAATTTAAGTCAGCGTGCAATCGACGTCTCACCAACGCGCGTGATTCGAATCAGTCGGACCAATGTATCTCTAACATCGATTCGGTGACGGCGTCTATACATCGGCTGAAACCATGTTCGGGTAAACTAACGGACAGACAGACACCATCAACTTAAATACATGTCTTCGAAAATAATGGCATTATGACTTCCGGTACTCAAGTGTGCGTTGTTTGAGCAGGTCGAATTGCAAACTAAAACTGAAGGAATGAATCATTGTTTTATTTTCTTATTAAACATTCCCTTAAGCGGCCCTGCTTGTCTCTTGTCTTCTGTCTTGATTCTAGCTAACGATCCGCAATCTAGACAATCTAGTCTAACAATCAGCGACTGCTAAAAAAGTTTCAGAAAAATTGTTTCACCTTGAATTCAGTTGATTTAGCTTCGTTGAGCAAAGTCAGCTGCGTCGCAGGGAACCTGGATACACAAAACCCCTTCAGAACTTAGCAGGACAACGTCAAGATGTAACATTTAAATACAGTGCGACATATCAAAGCCTTGTAAAAAAAAAGGTTCGCAGGAAAACGTCGATATTTAAATTAACATTGCCAGCGTACTTTGCTAGCAGACGGACATGTCTCGTTCCGTTTCCCACAAGAAAACAATGCACGGTGCCAGGAGTTGTGTGGACAAAGGATAGACTAAGCAAAGCGGAAACTGAAAACCAATACTCACTTTCTACTCGTAAGCTACAAAACAAAGATATTTATCTTAACTGCATGCATATATTCGATGAATATATTAAGAAATGTCTATAAGATTTATATCTTATGGATAAGAAGATATCCTATCGACAAATATTATCGCGTAACGGTCACGAATACCTGTAGATCGGTCTAATTTTGCCAAAAAAAAAACAAACGGAGTTATAATAGCATCCGCATTGCACGGGTGCCTTCTCTATGTTACATTAGGGGACTTTACGTTACATACTCCTGATAAAACATGGGCCCAAAGTTAAATTTCAAGGAGAGCTTAATGCTCATTCAGCGGTTAATAAATAATGCAGCATAATCATTGTATCAAAGAAGGGGTCGAAAATTACGTTGGAAAAACCGTAATTTCGCTCACTTCTAAACGTTGCTACCTGTACGTTTTGTTCACGCGTTCGGTGGAATAGTCCGCAAGCTTTTCCTGTGAACCTTGGTTGAACGATCGCGTGCGAAATTAGACCAAATTGATGGCAGTGTTCTGGAATTGATGAAGATTTCGATTTGAACAGCAAGCCACTCTTGAGACGGTCGCTAACTTGACACGAATGACAATGAACTATGGGTTCTGATACGCAAAGATTTTAGCCCAGTCAACTCGAGAATTGTCTAATAAATGTCAACCGATTAGCTGTATTAAATGCCTGGAAGGCGGATCATTCATAAACCCACATAAAATGCCTTGTTTGAATATAAAAAGAAAATTATTATTTATAGGTCGGAAAAAGGGGTCAGTGATTTGTTATATGACAACGCTGGACCTCATGTAGGTTTGGCGATTCGAAAAACAGGCTCTGACAGCGATAGGAATGCCTTGAATAGGAATGTCTATTACGGCCAGTTCATAACTCAGACCTGGTTCTATCTGATATGGTTCCATACAGGATGGCCTGGACTTATTCTTTGTTTTACGATGAATCCGTATAATGCCCATGTGCATGATGGCCGTGGGAAGGCACTCACCTATTCTACAGGAAAAGTAAGGAACGTTAGAAACGTTTTAGGTAAAGTACAGAAGACGAAATTACCTTTGACAGACCTAAAACACCTAAAAAGAAAAATATATAAATGACTTTATTTACATATAGCATGTATTACCTACGTGACATTGGCCAGACTTAATTAAACTATATAAAAATGTATAAATACGTAAAGATCTTTGCAGGAAATCTGGAACTTTGAGATCCTCGAAGTCATAAAATCATTGTAACATGCTTGCCGATACTATGGCTAATGTATTTTCACGTAAACTTAAGCAGCGCCTCCGTATCAAATCACATAACGAACCCGCGATCCAGTTTATATGAGCGACAGAGTTCCTCGACCAAGCAATTTAGGGATGGCACCTTCTTCATAGAGGTTTCAATCCTCAGCTAATCGCAACTCGGCTTGCGAAAAAGCCAGCGAACTTGCTGACCGCTCTGAGTACACTAGCCGGAGCCCAGCATTACTAATGTACTTCGCGAATACGCTATCCTCTCTCGAACTTGTTAGCTGGGGTCGAGTTCAGGATATCAAGTAAATGAAGCACTTATGCATTTGTAAATCAGCTGCAGACAAGTTGTTGAATCAACTTCAGGCTGCCAGCACCAGATAGGACTTACAGTATTCTCTGTGGGGAGCTAGGTTGCATAGAGAGCAAAGATGAACCCCACCGCCGCCATTAGCGCGCACACACACGCATACATCCGCATTTGTACACGCTTATATGTGATGGCCAGGTGTGACAAGGTCATGGGACCGGTTGCAAAAGGAGGAATCAGCTCTACAGACAATGGTTTTTAGCCTTGGCACTTCGGCTTCATCTCATGGTGAACCAAAGATTCGCGATGAGGTGTATCCAACTTATCCGTGTGACTATATCCGTTATCTACCGGTTAAAATTGAAAGGTAGTCACTTAAAATACGTCACGATAACCAACATCAAATTATGAATGTTACAAAATTTGAAATGTGTTTTTTCTTTTAGGTAACTGAGTGAACAAACGTCCTGTCAATGAGTCAAACGTCCTGAACATCAAACAAAGCGCAGAGGTCATCAGATTGCAATTAAAGTTCCTCCATCTGCAATCTGAAGGTAACAATTATATAATAATTATCTACTCTTCTTAATTTTACAATAACTAAGCTATTGTCTCTTTATCTTAGATCATACAGAACTTACTTGCTCTTCTAAACAACTGTAACAAAAGCAATGGGTACGAAGAACTATACGATTAGAATCCACTGTCGCGCTTTGCCGTCTCTTCTTTTCTACCATATCTAAACCAAGGGTGTATTCCAACCGCGTATACCTATAAAAATTCAATCAGTGATGGCTTAGCAAAAGCTCTATACATAAAAAAAAACCGTTGAAGAACCCGAGGTATTTTGAGCTGCCTGCCCACACAGGAACTTTTGACAAGCTCTTTCAGAACGCCGTGTATCTATCTCTTCACTGCTTTCGGGAGAGGTCGGCCAAACGTTTTGTCGACCCAACTGGCGTGAAAATAGAAGATCAATGAATCGGAGAACGGCACACTACAGAAAAACTTGATGAAGAAAGCCCGGCTGCCGAATTCGGCTATAAGGCAGCCAACCCCCATTTGGTTTTAATATACCGTTTTGATGTGACATGTTCCGTTGACATGTATCTTGACGAAAACCTTGATGCGGCGCATATCGATGTTATTATCACGGCCGGAGCTGGCTGTTTTCAAAAATATTGAAAATGGCAAAAGAACCGGTTGTTGTAAATCTAATTAACAATGCTAGCTATGAGTGGAAAGCATACATTGAAAGCTCAGCTTATACGAGTTGAACAACATCTTGCTATTCTATTATAGCATCATAAGCAATACATAGGATAGAACACGAAATAAGGAGCTTTTCCGTCAGTAAGATCCTCATTAGAAATGCATTACGTCCACCTACACTTCAACCAAAATTAGCCTACGCTAGGCCTCTTTGTTTTTTTCCAAGGTGTTGTCGATAATCATTCTCAGCTACTAGCTTCTGCATATAATAATGTTGTTCTGTGACCTATTATCTGCAAGCGGGCAAAAAGAAGTTGCCCAAATTGAATTCCCAAACCTCAACTTTGTGTCCAACTATTCAGTGATAGTGGCTTGATCAGCAGTGTACGTTCGAAGACGTATGCGAAACTCTGTACCAGCGAGGTATAGGGATATATTGTTCTAGATCGTCCGCTCAGTTATCAGACACTTCCTGCACAACTTTTTCGTTTTGTGGACGCTTTTACTTCCCGGCTCGACCAAGCCATAGACGGACAGACAGGCAGGCAAATACTAGTACCGCTATTATTCTATATATATATATATATGTGTACATATGTGTTCATCGTTATAATAACACAACGTACAATCAACGGCTACTATTTGCTCGCTCCCTTGCTTACTTACTCAGTCTTGACACCAGTCCCGCTTGCCAACACGTTACCAAGCGGCCAAAAACGAATAATTCCTGCAGCAGCACTAGCAGAACATGACAGCGGTAAAGATATAGCGATAGTTCAGAATTTTCACAAATCATCAACAAAACATGGATGGCGTTAAACTGGATTGAGAAGGAAGATTGGCTTCTTGTTGGTGTTTGGATGATGGGCGACACACGCGATGTCCGGTGAAAATGTTCAAGTTAAAAGTCTCACGGGAGTAGAAACTTATACGAGTTTCAGTAACGACAAAATATCGCCAGATGAATGGCCGTGGGCTGAACGAAGCTTACGTTCTATTGTTGGTGATAATCGAGTCGTGATGATAATCCATAGTTACCAGTGTTGTTTTATTGATGTCTATATAGAAGGTGTGGTTGTTATCCGTTTACCGATATTGCTGCTGGCGGAGCTCACTACATACGTCCGAAACAACTGTTACTCTTGTGGTGTCGGTGCAGGCTCGTGTCCTACAACAATATCCACACGTTTGAACCACGCATACTCCTGTATGAGTGTGTGTGAGAGTCTGACTGGCGGAAGTTTCGTGATAGAAACCTTCACAGCTCCAGGCCGATGTAACGCGGAGACGCGTTCTGTTCTTCTGCTCTTGGCTGCCATTGCAGCTTTCTAGTTTAGTTCGGCAGTCTGCTTAGTCGGTGACTCTCGCCCAACGGTTAGATCCAGCTCAACCGGACTAGAATGGACAAGGCAAACCCAGGTAATAACGGCGTCGCTACGCAGGTCGGCTGCAGCACGGTAACCGCTATAGAAAGCGGCTTGACTCGTCCAGTAGTAGCTGTCCCAGATGCCTGTGAACTAAGTCGTTATGTTGGTGCAGCTATTGACGGACACTTCAGAACATCTTCAGCAGCAGAGGGCCAGCATTATAATAATACAGCACGATCCGACACAACTATCACTGTGCACCTTAGTCATTCACTCACTGGCAACCAGGTTGCTATAGCTACCGACAATTCAGGCTTCGATAACAACCGGTGGCGATACAGCAACGGGATGATGCCCAGCGAGATGCTGACTGCAGCTTATGGAGCAGCTGCAACTTTTGCTGTTCTAACAGAAATAAGGATTAGGGAAAGCTCTACGTGTCGGTATATATATATATATATATATATATATATATATATATATATATATATACTGATTTTCTACACTG
>NW_019213712.1:37242-55179 GCF_002532875.2 Varroa jacobsoni
TAAGACAGATAAGAAAACAAAACGTATTTGGCTTTCAAAAGTGTTTGCTATAACAATTAATTACTATCGACTATAAAACTGTAATTTTAAATAAGATCATACAATGACATGTAAGATGGCGGGTGATACTGCTGACACAGATATGGTGTACATCGCCACGATCCTTAGCGTCGATATTTATTATGACACATTGGTCATATATTACAGCATAAAAGCTACTAGATAATACCATTGGGCCTATGCTCGGTCAATTAATTCAATTTAAGCATCTGAGGGTTAATGATCCGTTAATAATTGGCCTACTGTATCGTCAGCGAAAGCTTCTTACGAGACACTGCCAGTAGAAGAGAAGGCTTAGCCTAAGGACGTCAAATAAGGAGAGAATAGACAAGACGTTCGTCTAGAAGATCTGGCGAATGGAATCATAAGTGCTTAGTCAGGGTCAAACGAAGTCGGCTCATAGTGACGCCAAATAAGATTCCTACAGCTGCGCCAGACTCTATAGAAGAGCACCCAACTGGTAAACGTATAGATAGACGTGCAAAAGAGCATGAGACCCCATTTTGAAACTGTCTCAAAGTCGCCCCGTGGGCTGCAACATTTCTGTAAATTATAGGTTTTTATAGCTTTTTTTTTTTGGGAAACCATCCAATTCTGTGCAGATGGAATGGCGTATTGTTATGCATTGCTAACGTGCAACTTTTCTGGCATTTGCATGTATTGATATAAATGAACGTAAACGCTATTCCATCCTGTGCCAAAGCGCTGAGTGTAGTCCATGCATCAGGGATGAAATAAAAAGCTTAAGTACTGGTAACAAATCTAGAAGACGTTTAAGATAATTTTAGTCTCAATATTGGAAGTCGCTGCTTCGGAGGGTCCTAAAGGTAGACTATCATAGAATCCCCAAAATGACCCCTATTTCTGCGGTGATTTGTGATAGATTAGATAAATCTTTAATACATTAGACAAGGTAGATGGATGGATAGATTGATTGGAATATTTGCTAGTCTTGACATTTAGCCATATATCATTAGAGATAAGATAAATTGGCTCATTAGTTTGATTAGCGGCCAGTTCAGATTTTAATGTTGTTACTAAACGGTCCTTGTCCCCCAAAAGCGATCGAGTCGAGTTTTTTCAGCGTAGATATCATTCGGCCATCACGATTTCGGATCAAAAATCTCCGATCAATTAGTAGGTGTGCGTTCAGAAACTACGGCGCTTTCATTTAGAACCACTTCGTATCTCTTGGCGTAAGCGTTTATATTGAATAAAATGTATACTATAGATTAGAAAGCGCCCTCGCAATAACTTAGAATATCTGAGTCTATTTAGTGTGTCCCAGAACTAAAACGATTAATTTTCGTTAGGACATTTAATCAGTTGACGATGATCTGTTTAAACCTAAGTATTATATTATTTTACTTCTGAATCGCGTTATTGTCTTAAGAAGAAAACGTTTATTCGGTCCTCTATTGCAGCCTAGTTTCAACTAGTAACTTTGCTCGCTGCTATGACCGCGTGCGAGTTATCTTCCACTGTTCAGTCGCCCAAGCGTCGCCTTTATGCCGTCGTCGCAGGAGATCACGGCAATCCAAAATAGGGACGCTTCATCGTGGTGTAACCGTCATCAGCACATCTTCATGTGCAGCAGCAGAAACAGTGACGTCGGCGATGCCGTCGCGACATGCGGTTGCCCCTTCTCCCCGCACACACCTCACAACTGCAAGCCCTTGCTGCAGCGTTTATCGCGCTGCGGCCGTCCCTGTGTGGTTTAATTGAGATGCTCACAGTTACGATGACCAGGATTGCCCTGCACGGCGACGAGTAACGCTGTTGTTGTTGTTATTATTGCTATGTCGGTAATGGCAACTGCCCTTACCTGAAGCCGCCGAAAGTCTGAAAATATATCACAAGGTTGACGTGACGATTGCCGCCGTGCTCGCCACCGTCCCTACTGCAGTCGCAATCCTGGATTTGGCCACTGTTACTTGTATGACAGACATCACGAATTCCCATCATTGCTCGACCGTCCACTATCCGCCCGTTGCTCGACGTACCGGCAACACATTACGAACGCTAACAACAGTCGCCCCGCTACACTTATATACCCAACGCTGCCATTGCAATCAGATACCACTTTTTCCATGCAAACGCGACCCACGTGCGTCCAATGTGCCCATCGCTACGTCGCTGCTGCCGCAAACTTGTGCCTCGCCGACAGCAACGGTTATAGATGACGTCACTAAGTCTATCTTCGTACGTTTGTTTATCCGTCCGTTCGCCGCCGTTTTAAGCCTGCGTCTACCTGTGCGCCTGCCAGTTTATTCGTTGCTTACTATTGTCAGCAAAATAAGCTACTATTTTCGTTACCACCGCAGACCAGACCGAATGGATGGCCTACGATGAATACTATATAAATTAGCGATATTCATCTAGAAGTAACTGTGATAATAGCAGCAATAGCCGAACTACAGGCAGAGGATGCTTACAAGTAACTAAGCTAAACTTAGATTCCTTTGAGTATATTCTGCCGTTCGCTACCACTTATCTCTGTAACCAACAATAACGGCGGCTGCAGCAGCCGCGATCGCAGCGACGACTATTGCAAGAAGGTGAACTAGCAGCATCGGACGGTCGTCATACATACGCTAGAAGCAGGCATAGAGCCACAGACGAACGACGCGTCCGAGAACTTCTAAGATGACTTCTGCAGCATTTGAAAAGAGCTCCCAGCGTTGACATTAGACCCAGTGGAAGAATTGTCTAAAAAAATAGAATTGGTACAAGCGAACAAATGATGATAGAGTCAGGTATCAAACAGTCAAACCATCGGATAAGTCCTCCATTTCCATCATCCAACTTCGGAACCAATGCTGACTATTGTAGGCCAACCCAGCTAGTTTCTGCTGCATGCGGTGCTTCAGTATATTTAAGGGTATATTATTTCGAATGCAATATTCTTTTATTAGGGACAGCTATTAATTATGAAGAAATTTTGTCAAACAGTTACTAACAGGTCACGCTGAAAGCCAATCAGATAATGAAGAGAGCCCGCATTAGTAATTATATTTATTTAAAGGTTATAAACACTGTACCCTTTCGCTATGGCTTTTCTTTTCTAATAAGCTTTATCCGTTCGATCTTTACCAATCATCACAGCGTTTCATACTCTCCCATCCTCTTTTTATGGGCAATATCCAGTATACGCATGTCTATTATTACTAGTATAATACCGTTTCGAAGATTAGTTTCGGCCTCCAATGACAGCCCTATGAGTCTGCTACCAGCTTTCAACAGTGGGTATGTACGGTCTTTTCAATGAAGGCACACCAAACCATTTTACAACAACATTACCTGTTATGTTTCACTTATTCATTGAGCGAATGATAAAGATTTTATTATTGATCATCGAAATATTTGGACGCGTCTCAAATGCCAGTCAATCGGACAAACTGTACAAGCTCAGCTGAGCCAACTTTACGATCAATTGATCGGCCGACCACCTATCTAGCTGATGCACCACTGCTTATAGTGGCAGCACCCCGAATGTGAGAGGCACTCTAAACCCCCGGCACCATCGCCTGATTAGGTCCTAGGCTCCGCTGGTATCACCAATCACGACCATCTTGTGTCCTATATGCCTGTGTTCCGCTGCTTTCAAAGCTTGCTGCTGCTGCTGCTGCTGCTGCTGCTTAAGCTCGGGCAGTAGGTTCCGCTTGTACTGGCGTCGCTGTAGCTTGTTCGTTAGCCCTTGTTTTCAGCGTTTCACCTTCCTGAGTTGGATCCTGCCTCGGCTTTTTTTGCGAACTCCGTACAGCTAGCTATGCATGACGCTGCGCGTCCAGTATCGGTCGTCCCTAGGCCCGTTCAATGGATCTTGACCTAAAGCGGCATTAAGAAGTTTCTGCACTGGGCCATCGTCAGGTACGTAGCGGATCATAGTCACCAGTGAGGCAGTCGTCGAAGAAGCAGCCAGATAAGAAATGGAGAATCTGTGTTGTAATGAAGGCCGTAAATAGTCATCGTTGAGGGTAGCTGGTGTTTGCTACAGTGGAAGAACTGTTCTGGTGCATTACGTAGTAATATCGCTATTTCTGTTCTGCTGCTGCCATTCGTTATTCCGATAGTGAGTAATAGGCGCGGCTACTTGAACAGCCCGTTCATCTGTTGATCCTTGTCCGGATTTAGCCGGCCTCCGAGCCGATCCCAGGTAAGTCAGTGATCCGGTATGGTCACATGCACACCTAGTAACTGCCCATACACTCACGCAGTAATTCATGCACACCGATACTCCCTACATACAAACTAGCTACCCGATGTAGCTAGCTTACAATAATCAAGATGGGACGTGCTAAGCACCAGCAGCACGAGCACTTCGTCTCGCAATTGACAATGAGTAGCGATCGTCGCAGAGAGCTGTCGCTTAGCTATAACCGGCAACAAAAGCGCTGAGGGGTTGAACGGGCGATGGCACCAATAGACGCTGATGCCTCTTCGACAACCTCTGCGTCAGAGTGAAGCGCCCCCACGACGAAGAGAGAAAAGCAGACGAAGAAAAAAGAAAAACAGTCCTCAACAGCCAGAGTCAAGATGTGGCCATGTTGCTGTCGCGACACAGCCAGAGGGAACCGCTAAAGGCGGCCCACCAGCCTGCTAGCGGACTGCTTCAACCAGCACGGCAGCGCCAACAATATTAATTCTAGCAACAGGAATAAAGTAACGTGTTGGTAGCACAATGACGTCTATGGATTCTTGCCATTCGCATCCCTAGCCGTCAGCGGCTCGTCGTTTGTTCTGTGACTCTGTTCCATTGTCTTGCTGCGACCTTTCCTGCTTCTCCAAGCAGTGCGCTTCGCCCGCTGGCTTCACTTGAGCGAGCGTCAACATGAGACTGAGATGAGGGCTGGTCATTGTAGTGATGACGCTGCCTTTACCTTCTCGACAGTTGTAGACGACTGCTAACAGAGAGAGTGTCGCGATCAGCAAATGAAGCGCGGACAAAGGCAAAACAGAGAGAAAATGGGCAATGAGGCAGAGACAGTCATTAACAAAGAGTCGTCCCTATCTTAGCAATGCACATAATGTATAATGTTATACCGATATGCCCGTCACACCTCGTAAGCGTTGTACCATAGCTTACATGAAGGGGTACGTAATAGAATACATTGACTCTCATAGCCCAACTCAACCTGCTATTGGAATACTATATACTCATACACTGTACATGACTATATTTGTTATACGAAAAAAGGCAAGTGAATATGGACTTGCTGCCATATGAGCATTGTGTACGTTGCGTCCGCAGCGGTCTCGGCCTGTGCTAGCTCATATAGTAACCTCGGCTAGTCCTTTTGCTATTATTACAATTGTTTCTGTTATGCTAACCGCGGTGAATTTTCATTTTAGACTCTCTCGTCTGCGTTCTCTGAGTAGGCTCTAGCTGTAGCAGATCTACGATGTTCAGACGCAAAACCGAATAACCCCGAGCTTAGACGGACTGTTGCGTGTCGAAAAGCGGCCAGTAAACGAAGCGGCAGCAGCAATTTCTGGCGCGAACTATAATGAAACTAGCGAGGCAGGCAAAAGAACAGGCTTGAACGAAGGCAACGGAACTGTGCTTCCTCTACTACTTTTCCTGCTGCTTCTGCTATTACAGAACATTTAACCATTGCCGCTGCAGGGGTCGCAGTCACTCACCAACCCAGATAGACATAGACGCACTGACCCGGCTAGCGAGTAGCAGCAAGATCGTTAGAAGTATACATAAGCACAAAGAAAAAAGGACAACACGAACGAACCCGAACAGAATGACCGAACGTCAAACGGTGGGCCGAAAAAAACCGTGCAAGCGTATGAATGCGGAATCGATGAAGATGACACGATGAAAAAACAGATCAACTCACGAAGACCGCGCCATCATTGTCGTCGTCAACGTTGCAGCTAACGACGATCCAAAACATGAGGATTGAAGAAAACGAGGTAGATATATTGAAGTGAGCACGAAAAATTGTAACATCACCGTCAAGCAGTAGCATCAAGTGTCAACGACGCACGAAGCCGTTGTTGGCATCTAAGACTGCTTTTTCGAGCATTACATTTGCGTAGCAGCGACGGCGGCGGCAAAAAAGTCCGTCGCGATTTAATAACGTATTCGTGAAAAAACGGAAGCATGCAACACCTGTAAGCGTCAGTTTGTTTTGTGACCATTTCGTGAAAGTGGGCCAAACAATATAACAAGTATTATTTAATGCTGTTGTGATGATTATTTTTCCAATACGACGATATCTGGTACGTGGAATTTTACCGTCCATGTAAGTTCACATTTCCTGTAGCCAGTTAGTTGACAACTAAAACCTAAGTCGGTTTAATAAAAGGAACACTGAAGCGTCCGTTTCAACTACCAGTTGGGCCGTATGCCCACTTCCATATGCAACTACATTCTGGCGCAAAAAAAATAATAATTACCACTTACCATTTATCTCCTGGTACGACTCCGTTGCAGTACAAAAGCTCCAGGTCCCAGTTGGGCTGAAATAGACGTTTACAACAAGACATATTCAGAGAATGGTGGAAAGAAAGCGAACCGAATTGAAACGTACCGGCGCTATTCAGTGGAAACATTCGAATTTCCAATGTGCCTTCGACACATCAGCACCTGCTGCTGGCGCCTGTTAGAGCTATTGCTATCCATACAAGCACGGGACCTTCTGCTTTTTCGTTTTTGACTGCTGCTTCTGCTGATGGTGAAGTTGGACCATTGTCGGTCCGACTGTTGCTGCTGGTAGTATTGATTCGACCGGAGATGCCAAGTTGTTGTCACCAATGCTGCTTCAAGTTCTTACTGCTGTAGAGTTGTTGCTGATACCATCGCACGACATCGTATGCTGCTGCCCGCTCTCAGTGAACAACACCTGTCGCTGTAACTGCATAGGCAGCTGCAGCCGAACGACTATTACTGCTAGTAGCAATAACAGCAATTTTACCAGTCGTCCGGAAAACGGCTCGCGGCCTTTCGTTGTTGTTGGCGCCGTCGCCGGGGGTCGTGGCCATCGCAACTCAAGAGGCCCACGCAAACCCACATGGCGGCCCGGAATACTATTATAACAATACTTGGCGCTGTGCGCGTGAGTGTGTATCTGTGTTCCAGTCAGCTCCCACTGATACGTAGCTACTGCTGCGTCTGCCGTTAGTACCGTCGCAATCGCGGTTGTAGCCCGTAGACAGCAACAGCAGCAGCAACAGCAGCATATTCTAACTGTCTTAAGAAGATCACAGCTGCAGGGCTTGCAACGCCGCCTCTCGGCGTTTGCGGAGAGACACTGGTTGTTGGTGCGTTGATTTGCCGTTTGGATTTTCTATTCGCGATTCGCCGTCTGCTGCTTCTGCCTGCCGAATGGCGTAGCTGCCATTCGGCGGCGAAAACGAATATCCCAACGATAGCGACAACGACGCCAACAACAGCGGTTACCGTCATCACTGAAGCAGCAGAACAGATGGCAAACAACTGACTGGAACGGCAAGTCGTTGCGTTGTCGACTAACCCACTGGCCCAACTCCAAGAGCCACTGCCAGCCAGCAGCAATCAGCCCAACCACGATCGACCCAACTTTCACTCAGGCTGTAATTGTTACTGCTGCTCTTGGCTGGTTTACTCTTCCCTGCTTGCACACAGCTGCCATAGTTGATGCTTGAAACTACGCGGTAGCCGATGCCGTTGCTACAGCTGCCACAACCGAACGATTTTGGAAGGGAGGAAAAGATTTTTGGCTAGAACAGATCTTCATGTTGACAAACCGGCAGACCAAGTCCACAGCGACGAGAAGCCGTTCGCAGATGCTGGCACCGGTGCACGGGCAGCAACTGAACTGCTACACTCCTAAGCTACAACTAAATATGATATACACGTGCACATTTTGAATTTGACGGTGTAGGCGATATAGAGGATTATCAGGATGGGGTTGCGGCAGACGACGACGACAACAACGGCAATGAGAAAGATTCTTCGCTCAAGACGTCCTCCTCTTCCTCCTCCTCCACTCTGCTGGTTTTGTTTCGCCGTCGTCGTTCCTTGTTTTTTTAGTCAACTATTCATTTTGATGACTTTCTTTTTTCTATTCGATTATTCCATTTTATTCTGCTACTACCATTGTTGCTTCGGCTGCGATCAGCTGGTTCAGTGGTCGTTAGATAACGACGACGGTGACGAAGCGGTCATCGCAATACACTTCTTAATGTGGCTTTCCGTTATGGCGACCATCAGTACCGAAATAGTTCCAACATGGATGCGGATGTTGCTGACGATCGTGTAGTACTGTGATCACCATAGATGTCGTTGGCGTTATGATCATTGCTATAGCGAAACGTTTGCTTTAAACATTTGACTTTGGTGAAGTTGAAGTTGCCGGCAACGTTGTTCGAAGTCATCAAAGATGATGAAATATGTTCATCAGTAGGATCATCAGCGCGAGACGAATTTTACATAAAATCCCTTCTTCTACCGTTTAAACGCCGTTTGTTTGAAGGTACCCGACTGCTCGCGCATGTGTCAGTATTTGAACATCGGAGGCAAATATTGCAAATGAATTATCTCTAGTGAAAAAAATAATAAGATTAGGTTCTATGTATCTATTTATGCTAATCTTAATATTAGCTAACTTATGCCAACAACTTACTTGATATTACTTTCAGTCTGCTTCTTTAATAATCGTCTCTCTGCTTATCATCTACGTCAGCTCAGATAGGTAAGAAGCTTCTACAGACCCGTTTGACAGTATTCCAATTTCTAAGCATAGCAAATTGATCGATCTTCCCCAATAAGCCCCTAACTATGGGCCGGCCACTAAGCCCTACATACTCTACCTTTTACGAGCAAATACCTACACGCATTTTGTCTATTTGAAGTGAAAAGACGTAGATGTGCATTTTGGCTGCATACCGCAGGATATTTATTGTATCTCTTCTTCTTTCGCTTGCTCTTTCGTTGCCTCTATTTTGGCTTTCGTCCTACGTTTTTCATTTCATATATATACCTGTCCATTCATCATCTGCCACTGAATGTGTATCGTCATCATTTTGTTGTTGTTGATATAAAATTTGAGATTATGCCTGTCTCATCGGCTGTGATCTGCTTCACACGCATCCACTCAAACCCTCGCTTTCTCTCTATTAGCTGGCTTGCTAACATCGCTCACTCTCATCACGCTTTCGTTCGATTTTAGTAATTTTATTAACTACCACTCCCGGCGCCATTTTCCTATATATATATATATATATATATATATAAACAGGGTGGATCACAGGTAGGCTTACGGTGGGAAAGATAATTACATGTACAGCTAGGAAAAAAATGGCTCAAGAGGTTTGTTCCAATCAGGAACTTAGTTGTCTCCTTATTAAAAGCCTATTTTTTTCTATATCTAGATCTACGTCTTTTCCTACTGTAGACCTATTTTTGACCTACCCTGTATATATACATATATATATATATATATATATATATATATATAACTATGAAATTCTAAATTCCACATTGTCGAGTTCCATTGCGTTCCAGGCTGTTACTTCTTCCCGTCCCGTACCACTCCTTTGCCGACCCCCACGAAACCGCCAATGACAGTGCGTGACTTTCCCCTTGAAACCTAGACACCTTCAGAACAACCTCTACTGGCCACCATCAGCGTCACCGTTGATTTCAGTGTGACCACTTCATCGTTTCTCAACACGCAAACTCTTCTTAAACGTCACCATACTATATATATATATATATATATATATATGTTGTGTTGCTCTGTTTATCAGATAGAGGAGACCAGCGAGGCCGACCGACTTTACAATAGTGATAATTCGTCATCATCTTCTCCTTCGCCTATGAGGTTTATTTAGAGCGAGAAGACAAAACACGGTCACGTTCCGCCGTCACATACGTTGCACCCCAGATCTAATCTATATTTTGTACCCCAATGGTTTTTGCGTATTTTCCCAAGCACTTGTTGCCTTCATGTTATTATTTCTACTAAACAATATAGACGCCTGAGTTACACGCCCACGTCCATATATACCATACATGTTATTCCATAATCTGTCGTTATATGGATATATATTGGCGTCGAGCCGTGCTGCGCCACCTTTCAATCTGTCTCCTCCACTCTCTACGCGTAATATTATCATAATTACCTTTACTTTTCTATCAGTTTAATATCATCATCATTAGCATCGTTATCTTTATCATCATTATTATATCGAACGGCCATTCTGTCGGCGCCATTGCGACGTACAAACATCGACTAACACTTGCTAGACTCGATTATCTCGTCTCGTTACTATCGATTGTATTATTACACTCGAATCATTACACGCTACACAATAACCTGTCCTCAATCAAATGAACTCTCTTTTGCCGTATTTTTTTGTCACCATTGTTACTATTTATATCATTATTCATCATCACTCATATTAATTACCTCGTTATAATCAATTGTATTGGTTTGTCACGTCTACAATTGTTGCTGACGTCAGCGTCATTATCATTACCTTCATGAATCCTTTCGACTCCTCTCTCGCCACATGTTGACACATCGGCATCGGTCACATCATTTTATCATTATTCATATCAATATTTATTAATCATCAATATATTCAATTGAATACCACACATCATTCGACTCACTGGTAAGGCGAGGTAGAGCGAGGTGTCTTCAGTTGGATGTGGGAATGGACAAGGGAAAAGCTGACGAACAAGATGTTGTCACAACGCAGAAACGAGAGGACAAAATAGCTATTATATATTGCTAGTAAATATGCGGCAGTTTTATAGACTCATTCCTTACTGTGTTTGTGGGTAGGATAATTTCATGTTTGTCGATTTCAACAGACAGCTAACAGACTCCGCATTGGTTCTTTAATGCCTTTTGCCTGCTTCGCCATGTTTCTTTCAATGGACCATAAAACAATGACGTTAACAACAGCAGATAGCAGGCGATGCTAGACAACGCTCACATCTCAACCGGGTAAGAGAGATAATGCTATAAACCAGACGATTTAGTTGTTCCTTTACATTCTTCGTACCTATTCGTTCGGTTTCATATGCAATGGACACCAGACTCAATTAATTAACTATTAAGATAGTTTAGGTAACTGGTATGAAAACTTTTGTCGCACAGATGATGGTCGGCCACCTTGTGGAGGCTAAAGATACACATCATCGATGTCGCTTGTCTGTTTAAAGTGTGTTTTCTCATTTTCAGTTTTGGGTTGGACTTCGTGGATGTTGACCTACTTGGGACCTGTCATTGTGGTACGTATTTATCACACCCCCATCTGCTCTGTTTAGTATTGCGGCTCGACGCAGTACCGAACCCAGTCTAGCATGTTTGACTGTGCCCCAGACAGTCGATTTAACAGCAACAGTCTATGATGTTGTTTCCTTAAGAATACAGGCCGAAGATGTCCGTCCAGGTGTGCGGGTTCAATATTCTAAGCTTGCCGCAGTCCAACGGAAGTTCTACTTAATCACAGGGTGTCCCAATTGGCTAGCCTCACACAACATACGACCTACAAGCCTCACGGTATTGAGTTCCCTTCTTGCCGTACTACGATATTTTCGAATCTGCTCAGTCGAGGCTTTCAATTATTATTGGCTTCTGGTTCTGTATAAATTCACGTTGATGCGGTCAATGGTAAATCTTTCGTAAGTTATATTCCGCATCATTACTATAAAATTTTCCAAGACTCACCATAGGTCAAATTCATAACGATTCGTATATAATGTTACGACATGTTCTGTTTGGTAAAAACTATTAGCTTGGTTCAATGTCACCGACTAACATAAGTGATATGTTAGTGTCGAAGGTTCCATGAAGGCTGTCTATGCAGATTTTCCGGAGTCCACTGGGCCAACGAAAAAAGTATAAAATACGACAAGTTTGGCTAACTCTCAGCCAATGCGCTTGCTCGGAGGTCTTCACAAAGCGCCTCATTGGCACAATATTTTTTCGTTCGGCTTGTCACGACGTCATAGACGATGATAAATAGCTGATCAGACTGCTCAGAAGCTGTCAAGCGTTTGTGCCAGCTAAAAAGACATTCATTTCGTGCTCATAAATAGTACGGTGCTGTCAATGGATCATGTTTGTTGTTGTTGTTGTTGTTGCTGCTGTTTAGAGTCAGGTTGACCCAGCCCATTTTTGGATTCGGACCTATAAATGGAGCAAGCGATCACTGAGAAGAGCCCGGTACATGCCATCTCGCCACTAAGTATAAGATCCTAGCGGCGAGAGAATTACAGCCACGACATACTTCCTTTCCGGTATATCCGTCTATGACTATCTCGATTCATAATCATCATCGTCATTGTCAATGCTAAAATAGCATACTAATGTACACACAAAGCATCGATGATATTTACGTCGTATGACCGATTACGCGGCGGGATAACGGAGTTTCAACGAAAGTAGAGACAGCTAAAGCGAGTACTGGACGATTTGTTAATCGATTGTTTGCCGATGACAGTGTCGTCAGTGGCTAGTCCCGTGGACGGTGTTTTGCCTTGGACGCTAATGTTCCGTCGCCCATGATGAGCGGAAAACCCGCGAAGTTTTTTTAGTTTCGAAATTAATCCTGCCGCGTTGTGTGTTGTCCCTGTGTATATTGATGATTTCTTTGTTGATGCATCGTCTACTAATCAATTCATCGTGTATTTTATTAAGGAGCTAGTATTGTTATCATTATGCTATTGAGAATGGATCAGTTCCATTAGTTTTTTGGGTAAGCCGAGCAAGTAACGTGGAGAAAAGCCGTTAGAATGCTGAGCGCCTACCTAGATTCTTCACTGTCAGGGTATGCAGTTGTTATCATTGTGATTTTTGCTGTACATAACCCTCGTATTATACCAGGTTAACCGAAAACAAACCCGTGATTGTTAACGTTGCCAGTTGGACCTTTTTTTGTTTATTCATTGCTCGTAAAACAACTATTTCGTTCGGGATTGAAGAAAACGCACCAAGCGCATAAGTGACAACAGCACAAAGCTATGTGTTTTTTACATTGTTGGTGAACATACGGCCATATTGAAATGGCTACCATAACATAGTAATTACTGCTATATACGAATTGGTTGGGCAGTACGAATATCCAATGGCTGATTGCTTAGTCGTTATTGTGACACTGCTATATGTCTCGTTTATAACGTGACGGCATTAGATCAAGCTATTAGTCGGTCCCTTGGCTCTGAGCTGCATAAAATCTTCTGCAACACAGTTTTTACGAAACAAACACACGAAGATAGCCACGTCAAGCCGTACGAAAGCTTCGTTCGGCGTTCGACCTGTTAGATGGTGCCATTGCTGGCTTGTTTCAGACTCAGCTTAGGACAGTAAACTGGCCTAGTTGGGCAGCGCTGTCCTGCTGCGTGAAAATGCGCACACACAGGAACAGGCTGTTTCTTTGTACATACACATTATGGGGCGGGATTCTTAACCTGCGACCGGGACACCACTCATAAAACGTGCTGGACTGTTACTAGACTTCCATCCAATTGCAGCGGCCACGAACGGTGCTAAGCTGTTGGTTGTGTATCGGACAGTATGGTCGTCGTTTTTGTTGTTCTTATATGGGGGTGCAAAGATTCGGCAGTTCGTTAATAGTGTTTACTGCATCTATCTACTGTGAGTTGAATGACACTATGTCTATGTCAATTTTTCACTAGGGCTGTTGCTACCGTTGTCAAACCCTGTGCCATTTGCCTGCTAGCTATGAATAGATGATGCACGTTTTACTATTATAAGTACTTGTCGTTCGTATTTGTCGGCAGGACGTGCGCAATTGGTCGAGTTGTGTAGACGGCAAACATGCTTACCGTATGGAGGGGCGTCAGTGAAGTTATTACAGTTTCTGTCGGAAGCTGGTTCGAGTTGCTGTTATGGCGGTTGTGGTAACAAGGTACCTTCCTTTGGCTCTGATGAAGCATCTACCTCAGAACAAACTGGCCACCTGATATAGTCTCAAAAAAAGTACAGCCTGTCTTATACAGAGTGCTTTAATATTAACGTACATGCCATTACAAACACCGAATTTAGCGACGGCTACTAGGTCGGTCCGTTTACGTAATCCGTGCGTGCACCCTCTTCCCATATCGCTTGTCTTCGCTATACACGCTACATATGTGTAACTATTTCCCAGATGTCCCAGGACAGCTAACTAAGCAAAAGCTCCTTATTGCTAACAACCCCAAATGTAATAAAACGTCATTTTGTCATATGAACTCTTCTATTCCTATTGGATGTACTAAGAAAAAAATAGAGAACTGCAAAAAATAACAACAACTGTCAAGGGTATATATATATATATATATAGAGAGAGAGAGAGTTTGCTAGAAAAACTGACACCATGACAGTCGGCCAGAGATCTACTTTGTGTATTATACGAATCTATTCTATGCGACTCTCAAGGCTGAAAGAAACATATTCGGCAGTATACAGCGATATAAAAAATAACAAAAACAGTACTAAATGAGGTATGCATTATTATTATTATGTAATAAGGAAGAAAAAAACGACACAGTGAGGCAAAAATCTCACTACGCCAACTTTCCTTATCGAATCAGTCTGTTGATTCAAAAGAACAACTGATCAGCAAAACATTAACAAAAACCGAAAAATTCGAACGGAGGTAATGAAACTAATTCTTTTGACTGCGACCGTTTCAGCGAAGGAAAAATCCACCGGCTACTTGATATATTTAGTCTAGATACTCATGACGGCGTCCATAAGCTTCACTCATCGAATGACTTCCATCATAATATTCTCCCGAGCCGATTTGCTGTTCCGTTAAGGCTATTTGCTATCCAGCTGCAGCGCTACGCGGGCCTGATGCTTCAAGAGGTTGCCGTTGCTAAAACGGATGACATTACTAGCAACCGTCTATTACGTAATTGCGATATTAATCCATATTGTGGACTAGTCAGTAAGCTGCTACCTAGAAATTATATGACGACCCGCGACACGTGCCTTGGAATCCAGAAAGAAGTTTCGTCAGTATCTACGTTTCGCTATCGTATGATAATCCGCAAGAACCAGCTTTTTGTGATAAAATGGACTCTTTGGATTTCGATTCGGGACGTACGCTGCTCTTCGGTCATTTCCAATTTGTCACTGAATGCCAGCCGCCACATAGTGAAATGCACAAGACGACACCAGTCACTCAGGTCTAAAATATATTATTTGTATACGCAATAACTATTGTAAAAGTTCGCATAGTGGATTACTAGATGGATTTATTTGGGTTTGAAAAAAACATTTTTTCTTCTTTGTATATAGAAACACCATTATCCGCGTATTTATTGCCACACAACCTGACAATTGGTAGGTCATCGTTTCTTGCCGTTTTTTATAGTTACAATGACACTTATGATTATCAATATTTATTATTTTGTTGTTGTTGTTGTTGTCGTCGTCTATAGTAAGCGTGTATTATTAATACAACTATAGTTCCTAAATTTGTTGTTGCAACTCTATCAATGATCATCATCATCATCATCATCATCATCCACATCATCATCATCATCCACATCATCATCGTGTATAAATGTGAAAAATAGAAATACAAAATAATAGTAACAGGTGATTCGTCATGATTCCATCCTTACACGAATGGCTTAGATATGTCGTTTGCCTATTGTCATCAAGTATATGTCATGTGTATATACACAAAAACAAAGCTAAAGTCAGGCAGACTTGCGTCACTTCACCGTCTCCTCATCCCCTTGAGCTAGCCTATCGTCAGTACAGCCTTCAAGGCTACGTCAACGTTGCGGGGTAGAAGTGAGCAGACCATCCATCTCTCCATACATATATAAAAAGGGGTACAGCGGGGACGACTCGAGCGCCGGAAGAATCGGGGCAGTGTAGACTTTTTGCTTTAACTTTACCGAGCATTCGTTTATACTTACACTCGGACACGCTATCTATTACTAACTCTACCTGTTTGTCACCGTCTTAGGCGCGTGTTAATAGAAGGCAAAGATGGGGAGACTTTCTGAGAACATGGGACGTGCCTAATTTTAATATATGCTCAGCATTTAGCCATTCTGGCATTAGAGCTTTTCCTCATAGCCAGGGGCAGATCACAAATAGAATATCAATTTTATTATTTGGTTATAAACATGGGCTTACTGTAAATACCTGTCGTCGTTTTGGCTGTCTCTTACGATTGACATTGCTCAGTGTTGCCTGCTCCGGATCGGTCCTCAGCACAAATTGCCAAATCACACTAGTCTTGTCTACCTTTCTCGTCATCAACGTTGACTAGGAAATGACATAAGTGTTTCTGATATAGATCGGTCGAATTACTATATATATATGGCAGTATTGCTTCATAGTGGCGCGTTAACGTAAAATCAATCAAGTAGACCAGGTGAATCTGACTATTCTTAGAAACGAGTTTTCATTAAGAAAAAAATTAGCGAATAGCGCGCATCAGTGAACAGAGTATCTAGCTGGAGAAGCTTTGTGAAGAAGACGGGTTCAAATTAGCCAAACTTTATCCAGAGATCCAGTCAAAGTGGTGGTGTTTACAAGCTATTCATCAAGGGGGCGACTACGACGCTCAGTTAGTACGGTTAATGGTTCCACATAGAGGGTGGACCTGTACGAAGGCATGCAGTAAATGCACATGGCAACACCGTTCGCAAAGACCCCTATAGCAACGACAGACCATAGAGCGTAAATATTCATAACAGAGGCAACAAGTACGAGCTATCGTACCGCATTAAAATGACCTATATGAAATTCTCATCTGTTTGCAGTTTTTGCACTGACGATACATATATATATATATATATATATATATATATATATATATATATAGTAACAGATTGCTACAATACGTTTTTCGCACGAGTCCGTCCTCCGTCTATTCTGCATGAATCTCTACGATCGGCTATCAGTGGTGTCAATCCATGCCAGTTGAGTTTCATAGAAACGAAGTTTTAGTTTGCGCTAGTTTTATACTGCATGGGCAAAGAGAGTCGAGACAGCGACAGCAGCTAGAACTGCTGCAACTGAATCTGTCGTAATCGTCGTCGGCATCATCATCGACGATCCATTCCGACCGTTGTTAGTTGCCACTGCCGCTATAAATGGTGTTGCATAGGGACGTGTACAGCCGCAGACAGACGGATGAACAGACAAACGGTGTGAGTCAGTTAGCGGCCAACCCAGCCCAGCTCAGGCCGACCAAGCAGTCGTCAACGACATAAGCCAACACACACACACACACACACGCTCACACACACACTTATAGCGGTAGCGTATTATATCGTTACCATAGTAACAATACGAAAAGTACGCGCAGTATTTCGATGCAACGGAATAGCATAACATACTATACTCGAAAACTGTAACGTTCATTGAAGAGAAATAGCACGCCGCTTGTCATAGGCTTAGCAAAGGCCGACGATAATACGACGCGGTTCCTGTTACGGTTATTATTGTTACGTTGTATGGTCGCCCGGTGCCCCATTTCCGGCTATAACATTACGGCCGCTCTCGCTGATATCGGTAACAACGCGCGACACACAGGGTAACCTCATACACCGGGAGCACCAAGAAAACGTCAGCCAGTTAAAAGTTGCTAACAAATTGAAAGTTAAGCACGACATAACGACAAGGTATGCGTCGTGTCATTATCGGCTAATAGAATACAATGTAAACGTATCTACCAACTCTAATTATTTCTAATCCATCTAGAGCTGTTGTCATAGTTCCGTTGCGGTTGAAAAGTGTTTTGAACAACTATGATTGTGTTTGGCCAAGAAACTTACCGATCTTCTCAGGAATGGCTGAGTCGGCATATATCTCTTTTGTGCTTCTAAATTCTAGGACTAGGACCAGTAATTTCTAATTCGATAACTCAGCCTCATTAAATAACGCCAGGCAG
>NW_019213713.1:0-3706 GCF_002532875.2 Varroa jacobsoni
TACAAGTGATGTAATGATGATCACGAGATGTACATGTATTCTTTGTAGAAGACGCGAAAAAGGACCGGTTGATAACCGATGGTATAATAGAACCATTGTTGTTCATTGATGTCGCAAGTGAATACTCTTAACGAACACACAAGAGATGATGATGATGATGATAACGACGACGACGACGACGACGACGAAGTTTACATGGGGACGCAAGAGCAAGATGGAGGACGCGAGGTGCATGACGCTAAATCCTTCTTAATGGCACCGATGTTGATTAAGTAACTGTTAAACCCAATAGCCATAGCAGCTAATGTTAAATGACTTTTTCTAGCAATGATTACTGTTATTGCAACTATGCTATATCCTATCACGCGCTCCGATGGATAAGGTCATTCACAGATGACGGCGACGATGACGATATTGATGAAAATGGTAATAACAATGAGGACAAGAGCTGATAGACTTATACGTCGACATCGAACACAAGCACTTGAGCAACAATACAATAAAATTATAATATCAACAGGCAACAGTTGTAATAGATCATTATAGCAATAATTAATACAACTACATAAACGGCAAAAAAAACAACAACAAATCGTGCATTTTAAGCTGAGGAAGACAGCTTCACTACTCAGGGCAAATTGACAGACCAGCAGATAGATGAACCGCGTTGAAGATATAACCGAAATGTAGAACTAAATACAACAGCAGTGGCTAACCGACTAACGATCAGCAACAAACGACCGTGAATAGGTAGGACACGTACGCGACAAGAATATAGTATGTGTGTGTTATAAGCGCAAATGCGTTTACAATATATATATATATATATATATACGCATCTAATAAACGTGTGTCCTTAAATTATCTAACAGTGACGTGACCAGCTGTGCACTTCCCATACAAAAAATATTATGCCGATCGACTGAAAGAAACGTAGCGTTACGTCGAGCTTTGTGGAGTGGCGTTTGGTTTGCAAAGATAATGACAATTATTATTATTATTATTTGTAGCCGTACATCAGTAGATATAGTAATGGAAAAAAGGAACGAGAACGAAAAAAAAAAATACAAAAAAAAGTCTTTATTCTTGCTGCTCAATCAAACCGCAAACTGATTGATCGTAGTAAGTAGTTCATGTCTGCCTGTCTGTGGATTTCGCATGTGTTTCAATGCGCAAATGTGTATGACCGACCTATAAACAACAAACAGTGAGCTCAGCGTGCCACAACTGTTGACAAGTCACGACCGGTTAACATCTCAGCAGCATCTGGCGTAACTCTAGTGATGATGTTCGTACATATTATAATTATGATACATAGATGAGATACACTGAAATGAGGATATGATGACCGTGGCGATAACGATGGAGATGATAAGAGATAAACTGCTATAACAATGGAGGTCTATGTGTGTGTACGTTAGCTGAATGTATGTATGTATGTATGTATGTATGTAGACCTTACAACTCAAGTAAGCAAACGCAGTAGAGGAAGATGCACGATATGTAGCGTACCTGCATGTAGGAATACGGACAGACAACAATAAAGGTCGAATTCAATCGGAAACAGGAGATCAAACGAGACAATACCGATGTATCTGTTATCTATAGAAAATACCGATTGATGCTGCTAATCATGATGAGATGATGATGATGATAATGATGGGCCTTGAATAACCACTACGAGTGGTGCTACTATTGTTCTACTAGTAGTAGTGTCAGCTGGTTCGATGGCTATGCTAGGCTAGATGGCTGCATGGATGGGTGAGGGGAAGCGGTTATATTTGAAATAGGGGCAATGATGTCGTCACCGACGATGTTGACCGCTTGTCGGGGCCGACCGTTTGTCCCGCTACCCCTACAAGTTCCGCTACAAGTCAATGATTTAATGTCCCTTAACGATGGTGATATAATAATGCTAATAATAATCCTAATAATAACAAAAGTAATAAAGGGAAAAACACAAGAACGATGATATTGAAGATCGACTGATGAAAAACTATGATCAACGATTCTTTGGCGTAGTTATACGTGCTTCTTAAGATGGTACTGATGATTACAATATTGACGATGACTATGACGACCGTGCTGATAAATGGTGATTATTATCTAGTAAATTGAATGCTGTGAGCCTTTATAGAGTTCTTTAGAGAGAGAGAGAGAGAGAGAGATAGATAGATAGATAGATAGATAGATAGAAAGGGGTACAGAGAGAGAGAGAGAGAGAGAGAGAGAGAGAGAGAGAGAGAGAGTGGGTCGTCTGGTTGACCTAATTCTTTCTCCAGGCCCTTACAGTAGAAGTAGAATGGAGTTATAATGACGATGATGATGACAACAACAGCAACAGCAACAGCAACAACAACAATGTTTGTGTCTAGTCCTAATAGTCGTGTTGGTGTTGTTGGCCAGTCTGTTCGAAAGTGATGTGTGTTAACGATACACGATTTCTCTTCAAAACTAGATTATTATCCTATAAACAATCGTATCATGATAATGTTTACAATAACTCAAACTATAACTCGGATCTTCAGTGGCTAAGCGATAAAGAGACACACACACAAAAACAAACAACAAAGAAGTCCATCAGCAATGAATAGCCAAAGTATGAGCACAATGTAGTGCTATAAAAACAACAGCCAGAACAACTATTCGTTCAGTCGTCGTACTTCGCTCGTTTGTCTGTTTGGCTGTCTGTCGGTCCGCGTGAATGGATGCGTGTAAATGTGTGGGAACGCCCTAAACTTAAAGTCAAATAAATCACTTGTTGTCAATCATCTATCAATAGGAACAACATCAATAAACCCTTCTTGGTTTTATTATGCAGATATCAGTCTTACGCTGCACGACCATGTCTAACTAAAATAGTATACATACAATAAATTATAATATTCATAATAGTAATAGTGATAATGAAGACAATTATGATGACAACAAAGATATCACATATCTGTACTACGAGCAACGAAATATAACTATATGCACATATTAATAACAGTAATAACATTGTCGTTGTCGCTAAATGCGAAAGTGATCGAGCGATATGGATGTAACGATCAATCATCTGAGCGTGGCTAAAAGGAGCAAAATCACAATCAATACAAAAAAAAACAAAACAATGGGTGATAAATTAAGCATTCGATGTGTTGTTGAGTGGTCTTCGCGTTCTGCTGGGTTTCCTTTTGTTTCACGGATTTCCTTTAATTTTTACTGATTGCTCTCATTTCGCACGTGCGTATTACCTTCCGACAAAGCACATATTATTATTATTATAATTATTGTCGGGTAATAGTGACGCCTGGAATAGCGCGCATATGGATGTGTTGTGGAACCGATGAAGCCATCGTCAAGGCCGCAATAATTAAGAGATAAATTACAAAAAACACATTAATACGGCTGTGTTGTGTGTGTATTTCCTCGATTTCTTTCGCCCTGACAAGGGCAACACACAAAAAGCGACTGTATAGAAGCCAAAAATTCTGACAGTCAGAGAGATACGCAGTTCACTTCTAGAAAAAAGAGACAACCCTGAATCAATCAATGTAAAGCATATATTATTATTATAAAGAATGATAATATCACCATTATCAGCAGGCGTCATGAGAGAAAAAAATATACACCAGACGTCATGTAGAACCAATAGTCATTCGAGCCTGGTCTCTCAGGCCGGGCAAGCAAATCCCATTTCTTGTATGCGTCTAGGTATTTATAC
>NW_019213713.1:3806-30549 GCF_002532875.2 Varroa jacobsoni
GTATAAAGGTAAACAAAAAATCTGGCCAAAATTTTGTGTGTTTCATGTTTACCTCGGCCCAACGCTTTTCTTCGCCTTCGACCGAGTCTTGAAGATTCTGAAGAATCTTTTCGGTTTTCGATAAAACGCTGGAATAATGTGCGTTTTCGGCGCGCAGTCTGACGCTTTCCTCTCGTAGCGAATCAAGCTGCAACAAGCGAAAATACAGTTCTTATCACTGTAACAGGGTTTTCTTTCGATTGCATAATTATGATTTTTTTTTTATCATGATGCCCATTTTGACCTAATTAGCGTACCATCACATACTGTATATATGCACTGCATGCAATCAAATCTCGAAAGCGTAAAGCGTTGCTAAACGTGATAGGCCAAGTTCGCCCGGTGGCTTCTAACACGGCGTGAATCTCATTCATGCTACGTGCACGGCTTTCGTTAACGACAGCAATCAACATACCTCCTCCGAGTTCTCTTTCGACAGTAGCGCAACGTGCGCTTGTACTTCCTGTCGTGCGGCAGCCACAGCGGCGTCCTTGGCGGCAGTAACTTCTTGCAATTCAGCTTCAACAGTGGCATGGCTTCGGCGTAGCGACTCGATTTCAGCCTTGACCTTATCTGTCTCATCGGCGAGAATAGTAAGTTGAGCTACGAATAGAGAAACAAAATTTTCACCATCTATATCTTTTATGGAAGTCTGGGCGGATTTCGGCAGTCCTTCCAAAAGCGATTTCCTCTCTTTGCTTTGTTCGGCGTGTAAATCACGGTACTTCTGTTCGACCTCGTTCATCGCTTCAACAGTGGCCCAGTTTTTTTCATTCAATTGGTTGTTGCGAGTTCTGAGCTGTTCAAGTTCGTCCTTAAGCTTGGTCGTCTGCTGGACCAAACGATCCATAGCGCCCGAGCTCGCCTCCTGAGCGCCCCGAGCGGCAGCAATCTCTTTTTTCGATTGGTCCAACTGCGTCTGCGTGTCCCGTAGGGTCTGCTGAAGTTTAGCTACTTCCGCCTCTGTCTGTTTCAGTCGGCCCTCAAACTGTCTTTTTTCGACGTCAAGCTGATCGGAGCTCGATTTACGAATCTGCAATAAGTGGTAAGTTTAAATGCAGATTCACTTCAGAGTTTGAATTTAGTTGAAGTTGAAAAAACTGCAGTTATTTTACGGCGAAAACTTACTTACCTGAAATTTAGGCTTAGGTGAAAAAAAAGGTACACTTACATAAATATGTGTACCTTTAGTAGTATCTATGATATGATACCTATGATACTATCTATGTATATGTCATCAAGTTCCGTGAGTACCTTCTCAAGTTCTGCGCGCGTTTGATCCAGTTCTAACCTGGTTTTCTCCAACTCCTTACGAGTCTGCTCCATCTCTGCGGTGGCATTCTGCGACAAAGCTTCTTTCTCCGATGTGGCGATTTCCTTTTCTCTGTAATCGAACAACCCGTATAGTGTAGCACCCGACAGAAAAGGGTAAAAACAAGTCGTTCGTGAGTCTCTCCCCAGCCTCATACAATCATAGCATAGTAAACAAACACTTGCGTGGGAAGAAACACCACTAAATCAACAAGATGCTTCGGTTTGCAGTAAGAATTGCAGTAGCAGACTATTAGAGGACATCGAAACCAAACGTTTGGAACGGCAGCATGGACAGAAGTTATACATTTTCAAGAAAAAAATAGCTTACCCAATGCCGTACACAACAGATCATACTGAAAAAGTCGATCTGATATCTGTTTGTTTACTAGCCCAAGGTTTACTGCTGCAGATAGTAAGGATTTCAGTATAACGATCGAGTGGGTCCTAATCACCTTCGGAATAGACATTCATATGCGCCTTCGAGAATGGTTCTGTCAC
Organism: Varroa jacobsoni; assembly: GCF_002532875.2. Classification (NCBI taxonomy): domain Eukaryota; kingdom Metazoa; phylum Arthropoda; class Arachnida; order Mesostigmata; family Varroidae; genus Varroa; species Varroa jacobsoni. Next base: position 5,658 of record NW_019213713.1, read on the forward strand.
TGTCAAAATGGTTCTAAATATAATTAGACAGGAGCTTTGAAACCTTCCTGACTTTCTATGAATAATTTGATTCAATCCTATATAAAGTGGCTTGGAAGAAAATGTGACTCGATCCACCTGAGCGTGAAGATCAAATAGCGCTTAATCTTTTCAACGTACAGGCAATCAATCACTGCTGAGTTTGACGGGTAGAATCACTACCCGTCAAACTCAGCGGTAATTAAATTAATAGGCCTTAAAACTTTTCACTAACATTCCCTTCTTGGCTCTCATAGTTACCGCGTGAAGAATGGACCAGCCAATCGACGCTAATGAAACCATTTCGCGAAGGCTGTAAGCAGGGCTTGGTAGTTAGATAGTTCGAAAAGCTTGCCGCTAGCTTAAACAGTAGGAGATCTCTTAACGAAATAGCTCACCAAAGGTAATGTTATTTTCACCAAGAACTAAGCTATCTAATTTTCGATACGTCAAGAAAACAACCGACATCTTCGATGAGGTAAGAAAATAACACAAATCTTCGTAACCATCGATTACTCTTTTATGGATATAACCTTTCGAGTCAAAATATACACAACTTACCAATCATACGGAGATAATACAATATATTTACTTTAAATTATAGACACTAAATAACGTGTTGGACCTAAATTACGGTGCATTTAGACATGGAGCGTCCCACTCGAGAAACATAGTAATAAAAACGTGATAAGCTTGGAACTATTTGCCGATGTGTTAAACGTGATCGAAATAAACATATAGAGCGCGGCATGCGTAACTTCCGACATACCTTTTAATAGTAGCTTGGAGCTCGTTATTTCTTGCTTCAAGGCTGTGTATCCTGGATCTTAGCTGATCAACGGCTCCCTGTGTTTCTCGTAATTGATCCTCAACACGCATGGCCCTCTGGGTTTCAGCGTTAAAACGGGCCGCTTCTTCCCTGACTTTGTTCTCAGCGGCTAATAGAGCACCTTGCGTTTGGCTACATCTACGCGAGGCAAAAGTACGAAGTTACTGTTAGAAACGGGACTTAAACAGTTGGATCATAAAAATCCATTGAAAATTTTTTAATCCCAAGACACATAGATTATGTCATTGCTTCAATGTTATTTGCAATATAAAATATAGGGTAAACGTAACCTGGTTTTCCAGTGAGCCATTTCGGCATGAATTTCTTTTCCTCGGGCCAACGAATTGTTAAGCTGCTCGCTTAAATGTACAACCTGGTCTTCCTTTTCTTGGAGATTTCGTTTAAGTTGTTGCATTGGATCCTGGCGAGTGCTTCGCCATTCCTTCGAGTCGTTCTGGTGATTCAACAAGGCGTCCACGAGGTGCTGCAATTCACGGAGGCGGACACGTCGAAGACAACAGTGTATTACGACTAAATTTGTTTTTAATTATCCGACCATGACCGGAGATGTTGCCAAATAAGGTAGTTACAGGTTCGCGGTTGCGTTTTCTAGGAAACTCGTTCATACTCAGATATTATACATACATGTATTTTCGGGCACAATCTCTGGACTCCAGACCTTGCAGACACAGTTCACAAGTGCTGATGTTACCTGAATCGTATCCTCGCCCATATCCGGCGGCAGCTCGTTTTGCTCGATTTGGTTGATGAGCTCGCGCAGTTCTTTCTTCGAGAATACTTTACGCTCTTTCCGTCCGCCAGAAGCCTCGTGCTGTGGAGAGCATTTTTTAACAGTAGCGGGCGAGACTACAGTTGTTCCACCGGATAACCCGCACACACTTTCTACGTTTTCCTTTTTAGTGGCACCCTGGCTCAATTGCTGCTCTTTTGATGTCTGTTGTTGCTGCTCCTTCTTTTTGGGACTAGCCACTGTCTGAGGAACTTTATCTTCTTTAATGAGTTTCTCGTCCTTCTGTTCCTTCGCCTCCTTGCTCGAGGCTTTTGAAGACAAACTTTTTGCAGGTGACTGCTGCTTCTTGTGATGCAACTCAACCTATTAAAATGATTGTCATTAGCGAAGACCTTCTCAATGATACAATAAAAAAAAACATCATTTTACTTTTTTGGTGCACAGCTCGTTCGATTCTTGTTTGTAGAGTTTCTCGTTTGTTGCAGAAATTAATCAAATGACAAAGTGGCAAGTTAAATATCACTTTCATCGGAAGGAGGTGTATGCAGCATATCACTAGTCAGGCAAAGACATTAACTTCACGTGTTCAGCGATGCGCCTTCATTCGGAAAACGCATGAATAATGGGCACATAATCCCTTCACCAAAAGCAGATTAATAATGCATTAATATTCATTATTCAAAGCGATCGTTTCCGAAGTCATCAATGAAGAGCCTATACAATTAAGAAGTAGAGCGCCGGACAATACTGCCGTGATTTATGTTCTATCCGAGCCATCATCCAGTCGCATTTGAGATACAAAGAGGACAACTCCTTACACAAATACACTGCGGCCCATATGGCCCAAACAAGCAGATCGATAGTTCCTTTCTACAGTCGGCGGAAATTTCAAAACACATCACAAAGGTTCGTATAAAAACACATGATCATCGATGTCATGCCGAGTTCATCAATCTAGCGCAGTATGTGAGTCTATTTAGGGCCAAAATAGAATACGGACGAAACGAATTAAATTGATGAAACCGTTAGAAATGGTGGCCCTCCCTGAACAAGAACTCATTCCGCTTGAGCGGCTGATTTTTAGCTGGATTTTCAGCCTATCGATGCGCTATCAAGACATCAATTTAGAGAGTGTACTTTATCGCAATGGTTTTTGTAGTCAATTGGCTACAAGTGTTTGTGGCTGGTACGGAGTTACGCGACGCCGCGCGGAACCACAATACCGAGAGGCACAGAGTCACCCACCTCGTCCATGGGCCTGAGATCCTTGAACGAATTAGACCTGACGAACGGCACTCTGCTGGTGACTGTGACATCGTTCGACGTCGTCGTCTCTCCTGCGGCCGAAATCGACACTTCCGAATGCACGAGGATGGGTCTACCGGGCTGTCGATTGCTCGCTAAAACTTTACCAGGTTCCACCTAGTCCAGTGACATGGTGTTACGGATGATGACGGGCAAAATTATTCCGGGATAGATCAAGACAGGAGGAAAGCATTATGGGAAATGGAAAGAAGTCAGTGGCAGAAAGACAGACAGGTCAGTGAGATGATACACGATCGAGCAGTCACATAGCACGGCCTGCTATGCAACCAGCAACAGTCACCGATAAGGACGGCGGTAGGCACACAGAAGGACAATAGCATCGTCTTGAAAATCAACAAGCACACTCAAAATTTGTTACATAGGCAATAAATGCTGCGCGATCAGTTCGTCACGTGGGATAGCGAAATAACACATCATGAACCTCTAGCAAATAGAAGATCTGCCCTAAAGCTGAAGTTCTAACTGGCAAAATACACACCTACGCAAAGACCTACATTCAAGCAGCAGTGAACACTGCCTCATGGCAGTTATGACAAACCTTTCTTCCCTTTCAGTTGGTACGAAAACAATTTTTCTAAACAGGTGAATATATACAATTATAGTTTCTAGAAACAGCGAAGTAAAACTGCCAAAAATCTTTTTGCACAAAATCCACTACGAAGTGACCTATTGACTTACTGACGTTCCGCATAGGTTACGTAGTCAACTAGAATATATGCTTTCGCTTCAAGCTAAAAGTGTAATTTGCACTTCAGCCCTATGATTCATGCACTTCGCGCTGTCCTCATGCGTGACTCAGGTCGCCTCATCGTTTATGTATTAAATATCAATTTGCGACTGTTGCATGTTTTGCCATGCACAACTTCTGTTGCGTTCCATTACTGGTCGCTAAGCCTAGTTATTCACTAGGGTAACCAGTGGGTAAAAACTTACGACCCAATAATCGTACGACTGTACGTCACGACATGTTACCGGCTGTTTGTTTTGGCGCGTACCTTTGGTGGCTGATCAAGCTCGACGAGTTTCACGTCCTCTTTCTCAGCAAAATCCACGTGTTCATGATGGTGATGAGAATGGTGCTGTTTCAAGCCAGCTACACCGCTGGGTGTAGCTGCGCCCAGCGCAGAGTCCTTGGCTGTTTGAGTGCGAACATTTATCGCAGGATTTGGGACGGAGCTGTCGATCTTATCTTCGATTGCGGTCTCCGAACCCGTCGAAGTGGCCGTCGGAGAGGCCGTGGCACTTGCCTGAGTCGGCGTTGCCGATCGGTCCTTTTTCTCCTTGGCTTTATCCTTGTTTCGCTTAGTTGGTTTGTCTTTCCTTTTTTGTTTCGGCTCATCCATGGCCTGTAATTGTTTTTTGACACAGTAAACAAAAATGTTAGCGCCTAATAGGATTTCGTCCACGTATCAAACAAGGCTGTTTTAACGAACATAATAACAGAACTAAAACCAAATCCTCTTCACCATAGACGGATTCTACGTTCATATAGTATTTGCCTTGGTATAGTATGCAATCACTTAGTTCTCTCAGACTCCCACTAGACCATTTTTTTTAACATCCCTTGAATTTGTTTTAGCCTGCCATGGAATTACGTGTGAGCACCATGAACACTGCCACCATGAAAGCGAGTCCCTTCCTTAACATCAAGGACAGCGGATCCATTTAGAGGAAATGAATTATCTAGAACAAAGAAAATCCCTCCGTTCAACATACCAAAGACGAAAAGAAAGACCCAATACCCTTACATATAGAACAGTTTCAAATACTCTACGTCCACAAAACCAGGCGACAGCACAGTCATTCACTGATTTGGTCTCCAGTTCCCTCCTTAGGACACCTCTCGTATTTCTGCTTTATACCCACCATTAGTTGTTCACGCTGTTTTCGAAACACTTCCTCGTAGTTGGTTCCAGGACTCATGCGGAAGACCAAGAACATAACTCCGGCGAGGACGGATGCAACCGCTACGGCCAGAACCCCTACAGCCCCCGGCCCGTGGCCGAGTCCCACAAGCGACTCCATCCTGAATAAAAGTCTGATCTTCTCGATCTGACAGGTCACAGACACAAACACACACACACCTGTTTTCAAATGTGTACGACGCAGCCTTGTTCCACCTCCAGTCTGCCTCAGTCGCGGTTAAGGATTTCTAATGCACAACAATAATACAGTACTCCTGTTTTCGTAGCAGTTGGTTAGATCGACTCCGGAAAAGTTACGATAATCGTTTGAATTTTAGAGCTGTGTTGTGACTTGCAGGCGTGCGGCTTTCGTTAATAGACGGGGCCTATGAAGCAGTTTTGCCCAGCGAACTCGCCCAGGAACAGGCCGATGGGACTGGTTACAGATAGTTCCTGTTTTATCTAGCTGAACGTTTGTTGACCTGGTCGCTGATGGCGGCCACAGTGTCCAGGACGATCGTACCAGCCAGAACAGCAGTGAAAATAGAACGAAAAACTAATAAAAGCTAGAAAAACGTTTAAAAGCTATAATGCAGCCAGTACTGCCACATACGCTGAGATTAGGTCTGCTCTGCTTCTATTTCTGAAATACGATGAAGGGAAAGCAATAACAAAAAAAAGTAACGTATTACAAAATGGAACGCACCATAATAACATATCAATATACCTGTAATTCGAGGCTTGTAAAGAGCACAATCGATGCCTACACACATTTAAACAGCTTTTACGGAGCGAACAGACAAATAATAACATTCTTTGTAAACAGAGCCGACTGATGTTACTCGCGGCTGCGAGTCATTTTTCTTATTTGCGTATTTTCGTTCCGTATGTAGACGATGTCACCTCTCACGCCGCGGAAGCCATTCTGGTCGTTGGCGTTTACCACAACTGTGTTGCCATATCGAGTAGTACTGATGGAGATTGTTTTCATTTTGCGAACAATAATAACACCAGCAACGAAACAATGCTACGAAGTAACATACAAATCTATACCGTAGGGTCGAATTATAGTAACGCTGCTAAATGCTAACAGATGACGTAATAAAGCTGCGAAAAAAAATGTGTGTTTAGCCGCTATGCTCAGCGGCGACTGGCTATCACCCGTATCTGTTCTACATGCTACAGTTCAGGTCATTCCAACACCTCAAGGATAGACATGTTCATGATTTCGTACGACTGACGAGGGTGGCGTACTTCACCAGAACCAGTGACTGTTTCACCCGATATAGCCCGCCCAGTTATATACTATAGCCAGTTGGCTTCGGTAAGCGCTACGGAACCCGATCCGTCGATGCAGAGTCATGTATCTCTTACTATTAAATGCTAGCGAATTACGCGCATGAGTCCAAAGCGTTCACCCTTTTCTGTCGATTACATTAGACGCACATAAGCGTTTGGCTAAAGAAGCCCGATCATGTTCCTCATTTCGCGGTACATTCACGCGATTTTTGTTCAGATCGCAGTACGCGGTTCCATTGCTATTGCATCAGAGTATTCTAGTGACTCGTTGTTTTCCGAACGTATCGAGTCCACTGCGGCTGGGTGTATTTCGTAGCTCAGATCCGGCGGGGTGAACTTCTCCAAGAACAAGATAAGCACTCTTTTCGTTATTTCACCTCTAATATCTTTTATACATGACCATAGGAGGAATTGTTACTACTGTTGAGTTTATTACTAGGTCGAAGATTGCAAATCCCTCAGGACCCGTTCGTAAGGCGCCTCCTGGACAAATAATACAAATACACATTTAACTAATCTACTAACCAAAAAGGAAAAGTTCCCGCCTCAGTCTGCTGAATCTGTACCTTTATTCTCGAGTTGACCTTTGCTATGGCACTAATATACAACATTACAACAATGACGGCAGTAGCAAATCTTCGAGTTAATTTGCCGTCAGTTCTTCGAACATGTGCGCGGATATCGATTTTCGAAGTTCATTTCGGTCAACGATTCAAGGGCGACCGCTGTGTCGAGGCCACTGTCCGGCGCTCAGCACGACAGCAACAGCTGTGGGGGTCGCACATGTGGAGTCAGACCACTTCCGGATTTACCGATTCCCGTCACTAGTTTCGGCCGTTCAGTATTAGTTGCGAACACTACTACGAGTAGTCGCTCATGGGGCACTGCTCGAATGGAGCAGCTACGTGACCTAAGACGGAGATGAAAACAGCTACGATGAGAAGAGCCTGACGATCGCGGCCTGTCGCAGACAGCAGCTTAACTTGGCCCGGTCCAGCTTAGCTTAGTCGCCTGGCCATGGACGCAGCCGCCGGCCCACGTCCTAGTGCGGATGCAAGTGTATCATATTGCTAGTACTTTATGCGCTTTTCATTAATGAAATTCGTAGATTTCGGGGCTACTGTTCGAGAAATTCATACTTTGTCCACGGGTCTTCTTCGTCGACTGAGCGTTACAACTATGCAACTAATTATATCGAAAGTTACTTTAATATCGAAATAAAGTTAATACATGGGTTGTAAACATCCAGAAATCTACTGATTTTTATGATTCTATTAATGAATCAATAACGTTAACTGAAAAGATGGCTACGTCGAAGCTAGTTGTAAACTGATGTTGTTCCTTCACGAAGCGGCGCCGATATCATGCTTTCTATTTGTCAGACTATATTAAATATTTTTTTCATCTAACGTGTGACTAGGCAGCGGTAACTGAGTGTTTGTGCCAACTACAGAAAATCAAGCTACAGAAACAAAAGGAGTTTTACCTTTCATTCTCTCTTATAGCAGCAAATAATTGGACTGGCAGTGGCTCGGTCATCGAGCGGTTCAGGCACCGTGCGCTTGCCACACCTAAGACTCCGCAACCTGAATAGAAGGCCAACTCGGGATGACCTATCGACGATGCCGTAGGCCTCATATAGTGAATAAACACTGGAGGAGCGATAGAAATAGCCGGTTGAGAAAGGCCGACCGTGCTCGCTAAACAGGAAACAAAGCTTAAACGAAGCCTCACTGCTCCGGCGGCACGATATGGAAGGGGGCATCTATTCGATTGATAGCAGAGGTGCGAGCACCAACTACCGTAGTGCTGTTTTGTTATCCTTGCGAAGATTTGCTGCCCTGGCATCACCTCTCCCTCCGATGCTTTTCATCGATTCCTTACCACCATCAATCACTTCAGTGTTCGTATATTAATGGTGATAAAGATGATGATCCTGACACCGCCCGCTGCTTCGAAGTTAGAAGAAGAGGTAGAACTGCCCCGATTAGTCATAGCGAGAAGTAGCAGCAGTAACATTATTAGGTAAGGCTATCAGGGTCTTCGCGATATTCTCTATTGTTCAGTTATACTGGTATCCTATTCACTAGTTGAGGTGTACTAGCCTAGTTGTTACTAGTATTATTAGAAATGTAACATCAACAGTAATACTAGTAACGTTACTACTTTCACACAAACAAAGGCGGTGTCTATACAACCGAACCGTGCGATATGGCTTGGTCGTGTAAACCTAAACGGAACCTTAACCTGCTAACCCTCCGATACGGTTTAATCGTCAAGCGCGGCAGGGTGATTCCAGCAGATCTGTTGTAGCGTCGGTTATTCTCTCCAGCTCTGCTACTACACTTCATGCGCTATGTGTCAAAAGAACGATTTCCTTAATATAATTGTAACTATTAACCTGTTTGTGTGTGCTCAATAGAATAAAATTTGTTTATATTTACAATATTTGTTTAACCTTATTCGATCGTATATTAACGGAATACAAAAGTTCCAAAGCTTCTATAGTTCGCTGCCTTAATTGTGGCAGAAGCTTCACAGGCCAATATGAATGGTCCAGAAGCGCAGAGAGACACATGAGTGATTGTTCCTACAATTTGCTTTTAAAAAACCAAAATATAAACGATAATATAGTGTGTCACACAAAATTAAGCGTACTTATCGTTTTCAACCTCTACTCGTTAACTGGCAGAGGCCGAGTTGGGGGTCATCTGAACTAGAGTTATCAAACAAAAAGACTGCAGCAGGGATACACGCTCGTTGGCCATCGGCAGCGAGCTTATCAATCAGCCCACGAAGTGTATATCAATTGCCTGCCACCGTGTCCTATACACACATGTCCGACCGGTCTGAATGTTTTGTCGCTGACGTAACAGATTGGTGTTGTTGTAGACGTAGGAAGAAGCGTTTTTCGCAACGAAACAGCGCAATGCAATGCCACCAGCAACCAGCGGAAAGGATGATCCCGTTTCTTTTAGCAAGAACAGCCCCTCTTATAACATAAATATCACTTACATTTTGCCGAGTTCACTTCAATGCGTGCTACGAAATCATTACAACACGCTAAGGTCTGTTCCAGTCCGATTATTGAAGCTTCTCTACTAAGTCAGTGCCGTTGTGAGACAAGCTGCGGTCATAAAGAGAGAAATCTGTGCTTTATTGGGCCGAGTCGACAACAGTGTTCAACTTCTGCAGATACCACATGAATCCTCTAAGCTACGGCTTTTTTGTAAGTGAGTGGCATGATCTGTAAATAGGCTCAATGAAACAGTGACGTCTGTTTCACGTGCTTTTCCATCAATGATTCTGTGGAAATCATCGCTTCCATCAGCTAACCAAAGTCCAACACACTTTAGAACACGTTTATAATTGCGCCGGCAGCCGTAAGTCGCCAACTCGACATATGTATCGACCCGTATGATAATATACATTCTTTTTGTTACCCTGTCTAATGTCGTATGTGTTACGTTCCAAGGTAAACGCTGGCTACCGTTAGGAATTACTTGTCGTCGATGATCGGTTGTCGGACATCTACACCTGCCCACTACGATCTATAGTAATCATATTTCAACCTGCTGTTTCAATACGAGCCTCGATATTCGAAAGTGATTTCGGGTGTCCAGTATTACTGACTACGACATTTATAATAGCAATAACAGCAGTGGTAAAAGTAACAAAAACAACCGTCAATAATTACCATTATTAATATTATCACTATTATCGTTGTCAATTTATCCTATTACTACTACGCGTACTAGTTTTATCTTTTTCATGTAACCAATCACCTCCAATGACCATTCTAGGTTCGTACTATCATCACCATGGGCATCTCCCACGACACGAGACGTGCCCGTCTAAACAACGACAGGTACCACATACGTCTGTTTTCGTTGCTGCCGTTCTGCGTTTCCTGCTGATTCCAAGCGAGTCCCCAATCGAATGGCCTCCATTCCGTTTGGACCCGCCGGTTCCAAGAGTATCGCCTCCGTCACTGGCAGCGCGACACGACCACGACGACAAAGGTCACATTCACTGACTACAGGTGCTGGCGGGCCCTGTCGGCCAATACTTAGAGGCACTTAACCAGTACACATCGCTACTTTACGAAACAAACACATTGCCACGTCAACTGATGAGACACGGTGGCCGCCACTAAACTCGCCGTTGAATGGAAGCAGCGCTACCAATACCGATGGCCAGTGTGGCGGCGGTATAGACCGTCCTGTCGCAGCGGCTAGACTAGAAAAATAGAGGCAGGATCAGCGGTACTGCTACTGCTTTTGGCAATCCCTTGAAAGTGTGGCGACATACAGACGCGAAGACGAAGAATAACGGCACTCCATTCCATTGAACTCGTATTTAGTGGTTTGCTACCCGACCGTGTACCGTTCGCGCGTCTCGGTCTGTTCGCACAATTCACGAGATCATGAACTCCCACTCCCGCCGTCACAGCGGCCGGGGCAATGTGGTACGACGGGAAATTCAAGCAGCGGCAACAATGACAAGGGTGACAGGTTAGCAAATTTATAGGGTAAATGGAAATAGAGGCGCCGCTGACGCTATGACATGCTAGTGTGATTACTGCTCTGAGCAAAAGCTAAGCTCACGGAAGTGACAACGAACTGTTTTCCACTGCAGGAGCTGCCAGTCAAAGCTAATCAGCTTCCTATAGGTAATGGCAAAAAAAAAGCGCATAGCGCAGTCAGCGCCCATCGGCGGCGGCGGCGGTGTGCCTATCCTGTGTACTGTCCACGTGCACGCAGAGCAAAGGTTGTGTTACGTCATATATTACGTTGACCACCCTGTGGAGATACAGAATTAGAAATATGGCTAACTCGGCTATTCCTGAGTGATGGTTCGAAGTGCTGCGATAATAATCTTGTAGCAATAGAACAGGGTTGGAGACCGGATCCTATGTTTATGATAGTGTTCGTAATTGTCGCTATCTCTAACGCGCACCGCAACGTGGCCACTAATATCAATACCGGCAGCGGACTTATCTCACAGATATTTCCAGTGTGCGCCAAAATGATTCCGAGCAATATAATAAAAAATTAGAATCACCCCAATTTCCTAGTAGCACAATTGATCAGTGCTTCTATTGTTACTACAAATACGAAATGAAAATAAAATGCTTACTTCAGTCTCTGCTTAATATATATTTAAGTAGAAACTGATGTGTATATATATATATGTATATATATATATATATATATATATATATATATATATATGTAAGCAGGTATATATCCGCAAACATGGCCTTTTTTTAAGAGTTAAAAACATTAAAAGCAGAGGCGAAACTATGTAATTTCGCATCTCGTTATGAGAGCACTGACTACTTAGGCACATGTGGGGGGAAAGCAACAATAAGGCTACTCCACTGACCGCGTCGTCTACACTAGGCCGATACGTTTGGAAGAAGGCTAGCTAGTTTCGTGCCGTTTGGATAGAAGAGTTAGTCTACCGATACGATAGAGTAACTATTACCTGCATTTAACAAAAATGTCTAACAAAAGCAAGGCGAATCAGTAATTTATTTGGCAGCTACTGTTGACACGTTTCTGGTAAATCGAAACGCTCGTCTATTCTTTAGAAGGAAGCTTGACTAACGCCATAAAAATCTCGAACACGCCGCAAGCGATTTACCGCAGCTGCAACTGGAAGTTTTCTATTTGACTATGTAATACCAATAAGTTTTTTTTCAATTATCAATAACGCTCAAACTCGCAAACTCTGGATTCTATAATCCCACTGCGTAACTTTCTGCTCACTACGTACAGAGCTGACCATCAGCGTTGTCTATAGTTTCTCTGAACCAATAGTTAATGGTAAGTGTTGGGCGTAAAACAAACATTTTAGTATTGTCCATAATCAAGTAGTATTCAAGCTAAGCAAAGTTACCATTTCCGCAAAGAAAACAAAAATTACTGCCGAGGTCAAGTTCTATTGGCCGATAGAAGGGTGCACGTTAACTTCCGTATACGCCATTAGTTCAATTTTCACATCAACCAACACACATACTCGATATTTTCGATATAAAGACAAATAAATTGAGTCGAACCCCTCACAGCGGACCATACGCGGCTTAAAACGTTAAAAATTTATGAACGGGACACGACCACTAAACTATATGGAAAATAAAGTAGCCTGCTGGAATCATATTCACCATAACAACCAACTAATACTACTATAACAAAAACCGTCAGTAAACAGAGGCCAGTTAAAGGCTTGAGTATCGGTGATCAGTGCGCTTTGCCCTCGCGTCGGACCGTGTTGTTCAACGATAAATTCAACAGGTGGCATTTATAATTGTACTGAAATGTCACTCTATATAGTTGCCAATCAATCATCGCATAGCGCCAGCTGTGCCGGTTAGGGGCATAGCTGACGCTAATTCTATGACATTAACAGGAATTTGGCGATACTCAGGGATTTCAGTAACAACACCCCGTCTTACCAGAGCAATCCCATCTGATAGAACCTACCGAAATGGCAAAACATGTGTTGATGCTCTAGCGATATAAATATCACTAGAGCATCAACACATGTTTCTTCTTGTTAGTCTTAAATAATCGTCAACCATTCGCATGTATTTCACTATCAAAAGTCAATATCACTGTCTACTTCCTGTCTTAGAACAGAACTGACACAAAGGAACTGAAACAGTAATAATGTGCGGTACACGGGAAACAATTCTAGAGATTAAGACTAAAAGCCATCAACGAGATCAACGAGAGATCAACTCGAGATAGAGCCCCTAAATTAAGTAAATTGACAACAACATTGATCATACCACCTCAAAAATCAAATAACCCACTCAACAGCTAAGGTATGCTAATCATAAATGTTAAATTAATTGATGTTAATTAAGTTCAGTTAAAACGTTGATTTTAAAGTCATATCTGCGCAGATAAACGAAGACTTTTTGTTACAATGCCAGCTTCGCATTAAGATTCACCGACTTTCTACTGTTCTGCTGCTCATCAACACGATGAGAAACGATCACTGCTGTACAGCAACTTCACTAGTACAGAACAAGCTTCAATAGTCCACCTTCTTGCGGAGTAGCAGAGGTCATCAGATGCATCCCGATGTGGCTGAATATCGCATCGCTCGAAAAAGCAACGCTTCGAATACCGACATCTACCTGGCGGTACTTCATCGCTGTTTTTGTTAAAAAAAAAAAAAGCACACCCTCGACAATATAAGGTCACAACTAGCTAGTAAGGAGCAATAATACTCGTGCTAGTAGCTATAGTCGAAGCTTGCTTGTTGCTATAGTACAACATGAAGGGGCACAGACGCATGAATCGACCAATCAAAATCCCCACAGCTCTTCGCTACAGGGAAAAGAGTCGCCTACAATGTGGCTCAGGCGAACATGCAGACGTCAGCCACTCGTTTTGGTTTTTAGCCCGGTTTGGTCGCCGGGGACATCGGCGGTAGCGGCGGCGTTTCCTGCGCCGGCATAGCGGCCTGCTTGTTCAGCATCGAAAACGCTCGAAAGGTCGCGACTGATTGACTGATTGTCAAGCCGCGATAACCCGACGCGATGTTTTGCATAACCCCTTGACCGACTCTCAGTCTATTACCCATTACATTTTCAAGTGGCGGAAATAACAGCAACAGTACAATGCAAAGCGCAGTACTAGCATTTACTTGTAAACACATAACTCATACATAATTCGTCGCGTCTTTCGCAGAACTCAGTTACAGCATGTTTATAGATATATATATACGGCTTAAGTTCAACGTGAGCACGTACTTTGATAGTGATTCTGAGTTCAGTATGCATGTTGTTTGTATTTTTGAACTACATCAACAAAACCGCTGGCTTCATGGCAGATTAACCTATTGAAATATACGCATGTAACCCCGTAAGTAATAAAACTTGGTTCTGCAAACAACTAATACTTGCTATCGGCTTGAGTTCGACCGTTGTTTTGAACGTGTTGCACGCTCCCTTCCTATACAAAATGGTGGTGTACAGGTTCCACAGGTACCTGAAAGATTCCTTCAGCATCAACGGCATCATTGTCGCTGTTATTGCCGTTGCCGTCGTTTTTACAGGGTCACCACGCCACCACCGGCACGAAGCACCGAATTACCACCGGCGAGCCGCCGCGAGCCAGCATTGAGCTGACCTGCCGCTGGCTGGCTAACCGATGACGGTGACGAGTCATTCCAGTGCGCGTGTACACATCCGCCAAGAAGCGAGCCAGCCAAACAGAGTTGTTCGAGACCCTGTCGCTGTCGTCGTCAAACAGACCGGTCCGGTTATTCGCTGGTTGTCTCGAACTATGGCTGCTGCTGAACAGAGTGGGACGACAGCGCCGGCCACGAACGGTATCTACTCCGGCAGGCTTCACACAAACAGGCACGGCGCTCCATGCCGAATCGACGCTGGGGCTCTTCGCTGCTGTTTGCTTGTTTATGCTGCTGGCATTGCCGTATGCTGCCGCTAGCTCTCTCGTCTGCACAGTCCAAACCACTGCGCTCCGACCTGAGAGTCGGAGGCCCTGGCCAACACAAGCAAGCATCGCCATAGAAATGTCTTTCTGCGTGTCAGGGCATGTGTGTGTGTGTTACAGTAGATCGACAGAGGAGCGGCCAGGCAGACTGACCGGGCCGGCGGTCGCAGTACACGCCAAAAAACACTAACGTGTTTGCTTGTGCTGCGATTCAAGCGCCAAACGTTATAAACACCACTATGCCATTACTAGCACTCTTACTGTCGACAATAGCGATGAGTATCGGTGGCCGCACCAACAGAAGCGCTGCACGAACCGACGCCACTCGATGGCACCGGGTAACGGCGCCTTCGACATCAACGGTATCGACAAGACTAATGGCAGCAGCAGAACACGCCATCGAGCACCCGAATACATGCGGATGCTGACAAGAGCCACAAAAGCAGCAATCGAGGCTTACGCAGGCAACGTAGTAATGGCGGCGAATCAGGTTCATCATTCAGTCTCAGTAGTGCGTCATCAGCATCGTCAGCAGCAGCGCCATTATGACGACCACGATTACAAAGCCTGCAACAATCAAAAGTCGTGCGTATTCCCGTGCCATAGAATCTTGTCCACGTTGGGGACAAGATCAAGTGCAAGTTATTGCTGCGTAGGCAACGGCAACCGGGACTTTCTGTGGCGGTCGTGGTGCTTCGGTCGACAAGCGTCAGCAGCGATAACAAAGAATTCATACAATAAATTTGTCGTACAGCGACACCTGCTTTGATCCTACCGGACAGAGACAAAAAGGCCTGTAAGATGCTAATAATGGTGTGGCGTAGAACGTAAAAGGCATAGTAATGCGATCAGAACTACATGTTCCCTGTAACATTGCTCTAAGCGGAACAGTATTAGCCAACCGAACACCGAAGAGACCACGTGTACTGCAGAATAATAATAAAATATTAAAACATCTTTAATATGCGATATAAGCTACCGTGCCACTGGATATAGGAATAGGACGCAGTCGACGAAGAAACTAACACCGACAGCGCTCAAGACAAAAAGCGTTTTTCTCAACGTAGACTAATAATGGTCCACGTTTTTACTTCTTTGCAACAGCTTAAAACCGTATTTAAGACCCTGTACTGATCTCAAACTGCCTTTGCTGTAGCTATGCAACACTGTTTGGCAGATATATCAGCTGAGTCAGGAGAAATCGGGAAGATACAAGTGTAAAACCCTTCGATTTTCTTATCGAAAAATCATTATTGCAAATATTTCCACGTACCTACAAACAGAAAGTTTCCGGTTAGGATTGGTGACAGCAGCGTGGCCACAAGATCGTCACCAATCGACCGACTACAGCAGCCCATAAAACGCAATGGGACGAGGCGAAGAAACGAATCACTAGACCTACAAACAAAGATAAGTTTTTCAAGGTTTTCATTTCGTTCACTCGTTATATCAGTGCGTATCTCTACATACCAGCAATTTGGCCTTTAATATTAAGCAGACGCCTGCACTAGTGGCAAAAACTGCATATAACTAAGCACCTAATAGGCCGACCGGCCTCCGATGTGATAGCAACATTGAAAAGAACTATTACGAACAACCATGAGGCCAAGAGTTTATTACCGTTCAATTGGCCGGTGTTCCGTCGTGCCGTGATAACACGATTGCATGCAGTAACCTAACGCCATTGCAAACGTACACTCACACAGAGACCCAGTTACTAAGAGGTAAGACAACGGTGAAAAGAACAACTCAGCACAAACTCGAAAGCGTTCCGATGGACTCAAATGTCACATGTCTATCACAAGACACATTATCATCAATGTCCTTCTCGTGCCGTTATAATAGTATTATTATATAAATAAGTTTAACATTACCAGTATTATTATCAAACATTTTTGTACAATTACTACTCGTTTGCCAGCTCTGAAGTGGCGACTCTGCTGTAGGACGCAAAACTGAGCAGCTAGGCGCGTCGCGATGCAGTACACGACACCATGCGGTTCCGTATCTTGAGAACAGTCGGCTAAACGAGAACGCAACGAGATTTCAGATGCAGACGTCCAGGCTGCTTTTAAGCCAACAGCACACAGGCCATGACCGGGGTTGGCTGCCGACATTACTATCGTTGCCATACCAATACGAGCGTAATGGCATTACCGCTATTTCCAGTATATCGCGGCAAAAATCACAGAAATGGCTATTGCTTAGAGCAGCAAGAGCACGCATGGACTGTCCGTCGCTCGACGGGCTTAATCGGCATAGCGAAATCGTCCAGCCGCTGTTCGACTGTCTGCTCTCTAGACGTCTATGCTTTCCCAGCGAGTATCTATTGCGCTTGTATGCAAAAACAAATGCGCACAGATTCAAACGTATGAAAATTTACATAAACACGTACCGTTGAAATTAACCATAAATATTACTATTACATTAGTTACATAGAACACAAATAGTTTACCTAAAAGGTTACATTGTATTAAACAATTAGTACATAGTGTTTTGGAGTGTTACTTAGAGAGAGAGAGAGAGAGAGAGAGAGAGAGAGAGAGTTTCTAGTATCGATTGCGTTAGTCGATACTCGGAAGAACGCACAACTTGACTAGATGATATGAACAACATTTGTTGATGCACCCGCCGCAAACACGCTTGAAGGCCGGTGAGCCGCGACCCCACAGTCAGCTATCGTGCTAGCAGTCGTTGAGGAGCGCTCGTCGCTGTAATAAAAAAAAAAACGGGCATCGCCGACTAGGAGCAACGCCTCCACTGCCATTCCGTTCCGTTGCCGCTGTCACTGCTACTGGCCGCTAGTTGATAATAACAGTAAGTCGGACGGTTGTCGTTGGGTGGACGAAGGGATCAACAAACAGGCCAACTCATGAATAGGCAGGAGCTCTCATAGCCAGATAGTTCAGTCTGGCTTAATTCAGACGGCCTGTCATTGCTTTACACCTATCGCACTCGTCATCGCCGTCGTTGTTGTCCTTGTTATTGTCGTGCTCAGTAGTTAATGCAGCACGGCGGTCATAGTGACAACTCTGTGGAGTGTTATCTCTTTTTGACTTTCTAATCGCTCGACTTACGATCATTCTTCGTAGCAGCAATGGCAATAGCGGTACGCCCACGCAGATCCAGAAGATGCACCTCACGATTGTAGCAGCGGTAACAAAGGCAACGGATAATCTGGGTTGTAAAAATGGTCACAGGTTCCCTAGCTGAGTCCTTTGCTTTTCGTTGTCCCTCGGCTCTAGCTTATTCAAGTCTGCGTCGACAGCGCAGTACTTCCTGACATCGTTTCACTATCGTGGCCGCTGCTGCTGTTGGTACTGCAGCATTGGTGTTATTGGCACTCTGGCAGTACGAACTGCCGCGAACGTGGCAACAGTCAAACAAGTTAAAACTAAGTTAGGAGCGATGGCTGATGGACGATTGTCGCGTCGGCGGTCACGTTAACGAGACGGCGGGGGCATGCAATGCATTCCTTTTCTTTGCGTGCTCTTCTAGCACGACCTCCGCCGCCGCGACAGCTATTGACAGCAGTGAAGATTACTACTACTGCTGCTGCTGCTAGGCGCAACTTGCAAAGAGCTAGAAAGAGACGACGACAGACAGCATACCAAAGGATTCACGCACACATCAGACCAATGACGATTCCTCGGTCAGGTAACCACTAACTAGTGAAACAGTTGGCTACAGCAAACTCTCAGAGAGATGATAGACCGAGACGACAGTGAGCGTTCGCGTTGTTGCTATTGACGTCGCATCAGCGGGGTGCATTGTGCACGATTCTTACCATGAACGGTTGCGGTGGCTTCATTCGCCTGGTGTACACGGCCAGACATACTGACAGGCCGACCGGTCTATGGACGACACACATACATACATGTCTTGAACTACGCTCCTGTTGCCGCTATTGACACGCCGAGTGATGCTGAGCCCACTGTTAGCGGCGCTAGCCACATTTTGTTGTTGTCGTCGTCCTCCTTATCGTGCTGGTGCTACTGGTATGGGTATATCACTGGCGCAGCAGCACCGGCTTCCCTGTCCTATGAGGCTAATGACAAAACTGAAGGTGGCCGTTCTCACAGTCGTATCTGTGTTATTACTGCTGTTGCTGATTCGATGCAGTGAGCCTGCAGCCGCGACGGAGACCATGGGCAAAATATAGTTTCCTGTTTGCTTGCCCATAGCGGCCGCAATAGCAGATCTCGATTGGTAACTGGTTGTCAACCAACCGGCAGCTGCAGGAGCAGCAGCAGCAGCAGCAGCAACGATTACAATCGGACACAGAAAGCCGTGTGGCGGTGTCCACGTCAGAGCGACGCCGAATTGTTTCCATCGTCTGGAACGCACTCCGTCAGCATTCAGGCTGTTCAGCACCACTTAAAAGAATATACAGTACGAGCCTGTCAAATTGGACTTACCGTTTTGCGACGCAATTATCTCTTCTACTTTGAATACCGGACTCCCACCTCCGCCACTACCCGATAGACACCCAGGAGAGCAGCTACGTGAAGTTGCGGCTCGGGACAGCCCCGCAGACAGCAAGCCGAAAAGGAGAGGGATGACGGCTAGGGGGCGATGTGGCGGGAAAATTCGAATTTGACAGCTCACGGTAAACGGACGATACAGGGACACTGCAGGTCGCTCAAGACAACAGCATTAGCGATAACGGAACTAGTAATGACACATCTATGACGTCTGCAACAACAGCAACTGTATATGTTGGTTTGCATGACGCGAAATTTAACGACCGTATATAGCGACCTAACGACCAACTCAGCGCAGAGCATTGGCCAATCCAGCTGCCCAACGTTGCATCCTTCCGACTGACAGGACACCGGCCCGTCTCAGCTACGTCTTTCGCCAAGGATCTACATAACCTGAACTCTTTTCCATTACATATGTAAAAGAGGTTACGCTCATCAACCCGAACTCTAGCTGCTGGGAGTATGTCCATCAGTGGTAGGAGTGACCACGTGTGAAAAGCTAACACGCAATGTTCGGGGAGGATAACGTTGAGTATGGTAATATGCACTTGACGCTAAATACCACAGAGCACAAGTGCCGAAGAGCGTTATGGTCAGTAATAAGATTCGATCTTGTGCTACGTCGCACTTCAGGCGCTAATGCGCTTCTGGCGTATTATAATGACGCCAAATAGTAGTTCAGACACGACCTAATAATAGTGCAGTGAAATTGTCGCAAATGCGCAAGGGAGCTGTAACATGTTTTAGCGATTACTTTATCGTGTAACGTTAAACACTATACAACTAAACTATGCACTAATCGTAAGACGTATCCTGTACTACCGGTTCTTAAGTCACGGATAATTAACATGGCATAAAAAGCTTACCAGTAACCTTTAACTCAATCTTAAGTTTTCGACACAAGTAATCTTAACTCTGCGTAGCAATACGTGAAGTTTGCTCGTCTATACTTGATTACCCTCTGCTTTTAAATTGTTCCTTATTTGATGACCGATTAAACGGACTTTGTTATAATGCATATTCTAAATGCTACGAAGTTAGCTATGATTGTCTGCAACCGTGGAATACGACTAGACGATCTGAAGTAGAAGAACACTTTTTTTTTTACATAAAGAAAGGGTACATAAGAAGTAGTTATACATAAAACCGAGTCGGAAAAGAGAAGGCACACTTTAAACATTCATTTTATTAGTGGGCCGTTCAAGGTAAAACATTAATCTCATGTTTGCTATGGCGCTGATTAGAATATAAACAGTAGTTCGATGTTTCGTGATATTTGAGATGCATTTGTGCACTTCCTGAGACCATTCGTTCAGATATCGTCACTCGGCCTTTCAACAGGCGAACTGCATTAAATTATTGAAAACAAAAAAAATCGAGTTGTTCATAAATATCTTTTACCTTGGAACTACAGCGGCAGAAACAGGTTGCGGTATAAATCTTAGGTTCAGTGAAGGTTATATTACTGGAAACACTGTGAGCCTTTGATTTAAAAATTCCGTTAAAGCATGGCGTCTGTCCCGACTTATGTCCAGGTAACGCAGTTTTCTGGGTCTACAAACGGCAGTATACAGCTTTCAGATAGAGGATTCGGAAGTATTACAGCCGGATGAAATAATGCAAAAATATGGATGAGATTGTGTACTGGCATGACGCTTTTTAGGGCTTTTTGCGCGGCTGTAATAGACAGCACCTTTCCGATAATCTTACGAGATGAAAAATCACGATCTTGAGACCATTCTCTAAACTATCTCAGCTTTTTAAAAATAAACCTGTTGCCCCGAGAAGGGCACAGTGGTGACGTAAACGGTTACCATGGACAGACTGGGTTGTATACAACATATTGCCAAACATGGAACATCTTCACGTTGCTGATACCTAAATACTTATATAACCTAAAATAAGGTCAACGAATGTCAGAATACTCTTTTCTTATACAGTATGACAAGCAAATCATGGCAAATCTGTTGACAGATAACTATGTGTATGATAAATTATTATATGTGATTATCTTTATCATTAATTCGAAATAAACGTCTTTCTAAATAAACCGTCCTCAGTGGACCATGTTTACCTTAGTAACAAAGTGAAATTTGCCAACATTTTCAAATGCCACCTTGTTGTAGTAGAATATAATTAATCTGTATCTAAAATTAGTTTATATCATGACGAAGCGTATCAAACTTTTCAATTAAGTGTCTCCTGCGACGTGAGTGAAGAAACATATCCTAGTATCGGACAGAGTGCCGATACTAGGATATGTTTGTTCAGGTCTCAAATGCAATGTTTACCTGGCGGATGATAATCTCGTGGAAGAAATTGCTGCATATATAGACGGATCATTCCGTATATATTATTCTATCGGTATTTTTTGAGTATCTACTACATATTATAGCTTTATTATATTATAATTATTCTAAAATAGACGTGCGAGCGATTGACTGTTTACACCGAAGGTTACTTCGTTGAGAGCCATTGTGATTATTTAAATTGCACTTCTGCTAACTTATAGTGTAGTTCGATCAACGCAGAGGCTGCTGCACACCAAACGTCGAAATTCAACTCCATTTATAATGATTATATAGGTTATTCTCATGTTAGTGATAATACGCGGCTTCTCCCCGAAGTAACTAGCCTACAGTGAGAATAAAGCCGGTCTGCAGCCATTGTTCATGGGACCCGCCCTTGATCGAATTTCTCAACATATTAACATTGGCAGACAAAGCAGTCCCTACAAAGCTGTACAGGGGAGTGCCATAGCTGCGCTAGTCACGTGCGTCGGTACAGAAAGGTCCTATAAGAAGAACAGGAATTAAAGCCAATTTAGGTTAGGTAGTTAGGTCTCGACCCTGAGTTTTGTCACACGCTTTGTCTTACAAATTAGTATTTTCCAGAAGAGGAGCATCGCTATTGTGGATTTGTCTACATCTGAGTTTAGTAATACAGCTAGATAGGCGGCTTTAGGAGGTGGGGATCTGTGTTCCTGCCTGGACACCATCCAACGAAGCGCTCTTGTTCTGGCTTGGTAAAAATACGAGCGGTCATTCTATGTTAAATTAATATTCATTATCAATTGAAAAAGAAAATGAAAACGCTTTTAGAGCCTCATTTGTTTTTTTTTTCTGTTGTCAACATTGGTCCTACTTAGCCTAGTACATTTTTTAGCGGTTCTACAACCCTGCTATCTCTGTTTTAGACGCTGATAGACCGCAAAATTGTCATTGTGAGAACTTTGGTTTCGCTTACGCTCAGATTTTTTTTGCGAATTATTTCTTCAAGCCCTAATGGCACTAAAGAGTGAAAAATAATAGGTGTTTCAGCCATTTGCCAAAGGAGACAATGATTCATGGGATGTACATAAATTCTACTAAAGTTTTACTTTTTTTTCTTTACTCAAATAGAATTACTTTAGTTTTGTATATAAGAGAAGTGTATAGTACCCTTCACCGGTCGCTCTAGGCACGTTTTAAAGACAATCACAGTGACCTTCTTTGCTAACGGAACGCTTGTCGATTAGGTTATAGCTGGTTTACCTCCTTTGTTTACAACTTCTCAGTAACCATATCGCTGAAGTCCTCTTTGGTGAAGGATTTTTCCTGTGAACCATGAAACGTGATTACAACTTTCTTGAGCGAAAAAGCCTGCTCATTCATAAAGAGAGCTTTGTTTATCACCATATTGTACAAGCTTCGCTAGATTGCATTGAAAAGCCACATGCGCACATATTTTGGTGTTCTCACGTTTTTATTCGGTTGAGTCTAAAAAAAAAGTATAACTTTTCTATAATACGTCTCAACATAAGTCTCTTAGCACGATCGAGAGAGCCCATCAATGGTGCTTGTTCGGACACAGCAGAGCTCTGCGTACTTCGAATCCAGCTCTACTTCTGTAGCTGCTGGTTTTCAGCGTTTTGCTTACAAGGATTTAATAATGATGAGTCTTTTTGTGGAACTGGTTAATTATAATGGACCAAACGACAAACTGGTCCTAAATTTCGTCTCAAAAATGTTTGACAGGATAAGAATTGTTTTACAGAAGTTAAACAGCGTAACGTTCTTTGTAGAAAGTTTTGTATTAATAGTGAACTGCCTTATAACTCGCCTCAAAGCTTTTAATTGTTCACTGATAGAGCAAGTTGTCTAGAAACCGTTACGAATGTGTATTCTACAATATAAACCCACGATGTTATTTGTTATTGGAAGTAGTTGACCAATACCCTTTCATGGCCAAGTCTTCTCTTAAATCTTTATTGTTTAGGAATATCATTTAAGGATAATAGAAATTCTGATATATGTGTTAGAGTATGCAGACCCACACTAGCAATTCCATACGCATTCATCTTTGTCAGGCCTATGTTTACCAAGTTCTGCGTGTTTTCAATCGAAAGTTACCTAGTGGTTTTAGATTTTGAAACCTAGTGGGCAATATCGAAGCACGCATTTCGTTCAACGAAGAAGCATCAAAGTACAGGTTTTTAGCTTTGAGAATATTCATATTTATATTTCTGGGCCGTCCGAAGTGATCCTTGAGCTGATGTTCGATTTGTAAAACTTCATTGTGTTTCTGTTACTGCCTCTTCGATTGTCTAAGTTATAGCATCTTTACTGCGTGTTCCAGAGCCCTGAGTCGTACCCGCATAATAAAACATCCAAAGAATATATGTATAAAATTTAATAATCATCTGGGCACTAATGTAAATAGGTGTGGAAACATAAAAGCTTTTCCAGTAGGAAACTAGATACTCTTTAATGGTGGTAATTTTGATTAACATACACAGTAGTTTCTGGAGTGTAATTTCTCTGGCGCACAGTACAGGTAATTTATAT
The DNA here is from genome assembly GCF_002532875.2 of Varroa jacobsoni. Classification (NCBI taxonomy): domain Eukaryota; kingdom Metazoa; phylum Arthropoda; class Arachnida; order Mesostigmata; family Varroidae; genus Varroa; species Varroa jacobsoni. Next base: position 29,569 of record NW_019213713.1, read on the forward strand.
CGACCATCTATGACATGCGGTCCGCTCTAGAAGACACGGTTTGTACACAAGACTAACAGGACAAAAATAAGTTTCGGTACCACACTCGTCCAAACAAGGCGAGCCGTTGGTTTGTCCACATTGGGTTTCGAACAAAGCGCAAATATCAACACGTTTATATGGTCCACTATTGCCTAAGCGACCAACACAACCTCATAATCCCCGCAAGCTTCTCATGGGCACGTCCGTTTCCGAACCCAATTGAGTTTGACTAAGTTTCAAACCGGGTACGTGATCTCAGGAAGAATATATTTGATTATGACATAAACTATGCGGTGTTTTCTTTTCGCTTATTATCAATGATGGCTGTAATAGTCAGAGCAACATGGCGTAAATTACTCCTCTATGATACATGTACTACTATCAATCAGTCTCCATAATCTGACAACATCAATTCATTATTCTGTACGCTTCTGCATAAGACGACCCAGAAAGACCAAGCGTGGCTTTTAGTCGAGTTCTGCTGTAAAATCTTCATCAATATTTACTAATTGAGCAAAAGAATTCGTTTAAATGTTAGGGAATACATCTAAAGCCAGAAATTGCTGATTCAAATCCCATTACGCAATGTCGTAGCAAACATTTTACATTTACAAAGATTATTCCACTTTTCATATAAAACAAAAGCACTTTTAGGTGTTTTCGCCTTTTAAATTTTTTCAAATACCTGCAAAAAAATAAGATGAAGGAAGCCTCAACAGAATATATTATCCGTATCCGTCCAGTTCGGCGCAACGATTTTCTTCTTCGGAAGGGACATCAAAACTAACCATAAGTAATGATTACGATGTATTCTTTTGGAAATCGGTTCTATACGAAATTCAGCTGGAGGGTATTGTTTTTTACAATTTCGAACAAGGACACAAATTACCTACCAATCTAGTGCCTGATCCGGTTCGAGGATTCGTGCTCATATCTATGTTTCAGTTCTTGACTTATGAA
>NW_019213713.1:30649-62145 GCF_002532875.2 Varroa jacobsoni
CTAACGGTGACTGCGTATATAAACTAAATTCACGGATATACAAAAACAGTTGAAATAGAAATATTGTTGATAAACATGCTCATGTTTGATGTGAAGGCAAATATAAATAAATATACTAGATATAACTGGGCATAACGTATATATATATATATATATATATATATATATATATATATATATATATACATTCTTTATATGCTGAGTATACATTAAATAACGATGGAAATTAAAATTTCGTAACAAAGATGAAAATACGGAGCTGTACAACAAGAACATCTCTGCATATATCTCTTTTTTAGGAAGGCCAAACAACAACAGACAGAAGTTAGGTTCGATTTACTGTTAGGGCTGACAATTATGCAATCGACTATTTGCAATTAGTAAAACTTCTCAACTAGTAAACAATTCACAGAAGCTAACCGTACTCGTAGAGGAAGTTCGTCTACGCCGCCATACTCTCAAAGTGGGTATCATTACGCTCGACTTGCTAAAGCTGAGCAGACCTAGCGTAATTCTAGCTTGATTTTGTTTATTACTGCGTATGGGCTTTGCAACACAGTCGTTTCCGTCGCATTTGACAGCTCCCAGAAACGTGCGTACTCAATAGTATCTTCACAAATGTACGTCTGGATAGTTCCTCATCAGAATAGTTACTCGAAAATATTTCGAATGTAACACCTTTATAGATTCTTGCATAAGCAAACTAGAACATTCAGTTAAAATACAAACATGCAGATTGGTAGCTGCAGGAAAATCAACGCTTTATATAACCGACTAAGCGTATAGCTTATTTATGAGGCCAAGAGGCGAAACAGGATAATACTTATATCTTTACTATTATTATTACCACTATAGCACGAATGATCTTCTTTCCTAAGGGCATCGTAAATGAATGACATCGAGCCTACCATACTCTATATTGGACAATGATGTGGCCACATACGGATATGCCCACAAAAAGGTTTCCACTGTTCAGTTTTTTCTCTCAAAAAAATACCTACTGATAAGCACTGATGCATTTTTTCAACGTGGTAATCCATGCCTTTGCAAAAAATGAATGGCGAAAGCTTCTACAAGAAATGCATTACTGCAAGAATGTTAAGTACGTCAAACGTGATGTAGAGGGCGCTGCTGCGGCTTATCTCATACGCCACTGGAGTCACGGGTGATTCTACCAGAGTTCAGGTAAATTTGAATATCTGTAAAATTAAAATGGCGACATGTGACACTTGGCTGATAATATATCGTAAGTACGAATTTCCATACACCTCGTACAAGTGTGGAAAGCAAAATTGACATCTACTTCGTTCGATTGGATTCTGCCATGTATCATACGGCGATGTGTTTCAAGGTATTATGGAAATTTTCGCCATATGACGAGAAGGCAATAAAGAAAAGTGCTCTTTCCGGATAGGACACGTGATCGGATTAGCCTTTCTAATGCAGCTGCTCGATTGGAATTACGCACTGTTTAGTTCCAAGCAATCAATACACTCATGTATACGGAACAGTCCATCAACAGAATGATCCCTCATCAATATTATTATTTTTGATGTATTGTTTACCGAACGAACGGTGTTAAAGTTACTTGTTGCCTTCTCCATGTCTAATAACCGAAGTCGTTTTATTTACATACATATTAACCAAAAAGGCGTGTTTAACTATATTGTGAATACGAAGCTACGTACTTGATATATGAACACTGTCGTTTTTCTGAGAAGATCAAGAATTTTAACTGCGGCCCAAAGTGACCAAAAAAAGATCGAAGATTGGCTTCTTTGATCTGCCGTCGCTCACGAATCTCTATGCATCTAGAGACAAGTGGAGGCGCACAGATTGAGTACCTAATTTTTTCAGACTAAGCATTTTTACTATATCTATGGGACCTGACCGGACCTAGGGCGTCTCCCTAACTCCGCTAGCTAGAGTGAAAGAAGCCGATTAATGGCGCTATTCATACTTAATTGCTCGGCTGTGCCAGTTTTGGAGATGAGAATAAAGGTCGATCGAAAAACGATGCCGATTCAAAGTCGTCAATCTTAGCCATTTTCTCTAATAGTCCGGCTAGTTAACTCTTTTTAAGCCGTCGAGGAGGTTACTGAATGCAACCCCTCTGTGACACAGTAATGGCCGAAAACTACAGTGTTCGTATGTTCAACAACTGTGAAGACCAAAGTGCTTGTCGTTAAACGTGAAGAAATCCGTAAAAGTTTGTGCATCTCTTGAACTTTAAAGTTTGATATTACAAATCTAATTACCACTAAATCAAGCACGCCCTCACTAGGACAACTGCTTTCCAACCTCCCGATGCGATTTTTTAAACCATCTTAACTCCTGTCTCTTTGCTACTGCTTTAACGGTCGTCGTGATAAATGCTCTATGTGGAAAAATAAACGAAAGTATGATAAAATTCAAGTAAAAAAAAAGATCTATCGAGAAAATTTTTGAAAGCGTCCCTACACGACGGGCGTATTAGCGGACACGTGGTTCTTTTGATCGAGAGCGGGCCACCACAAACATAGCGCTAGCCTATTACCATCGAAGCCGCAGATTGGATCCCTTGGCGAAATCTACCTCTTCCATATATTCATTCAATCATCGGTCAATCTAGGAGAAGCCGAATCGGCTTAACTCTTATATTTTTTAACAGGTTTTGTTAGTGAAAGCTAAAGCAAAAGAGAACCCGGGGAAGAAAGATAGCTCGTCCTTCACACGGCTTCTCTTGATGTTTTCCCGTTCGGCTGTTAGCCATCCGACCGATCGATAAGAATGAACCACATTACACCGCTTTACAGGTCTACATTGTGTCAGACGTGGCCGTCCTTTGCTTTATCTGGCATTTGACTATAGTTACCGCTCTACAATCCCTGCATAGTTGTATTCATAACGATTAATTGTGCTATGTCTTTCGCTCGGCTTTCCCTCTTCTTTCTTGTGGTTATCGTCTGCCAGTCAGCCCACCTTCACCGCCCCTGTGGAAATTGGAACACAACTACGCTTTCGGTGATTATAGGTGCCTGGTACGCTTTATGCGATGTAATGTAATGCAACGCCACGCAATAATCCCCTGTCAGACAATTCACGCGAGCGAACAACAACCGGAATATTGACGCTCGCCTTGATATGCCCGCTCTCTTAGCTCTTGGTTATGTTGTTCACGTCGTTGTTAATGTTGTTGCCGTACTCGTTGAAATCGTCGCGGTTGTACTTATCTGCGGGATCTTCTTGTGCCACTTCTTCTTTTTCTTGGCTTTTCCAGACACCCGATTCCTCCAGTTTTCTGCATAACATACCAGAGTCATCTGTTCTTGTTCCCTTGCCGATGGCTTTTCGCGCGGAAAGAAGGAAACGCTATTTAACTTCGCACGGACGGCAATCATCGCCGATGACTCGCTCTCTGAAGCCCGCCGTATTTGGTCTTGTTTTTAACGGTGTCTAAAAAGAATAGCTCCGTTTGGGGACTCGCGCGCATCCTTATCAGGTATTATCATTATTATTAATACTACTATTCACTCTGTATATATATACATCGTTGTTGGAAGTCGACGTTTCCTACTCAAAATAATACTTTACAGTTTATATGATAGCTTTTTGTTGGGAAATTTCCTTTTATACCGAGCAGTATAGTTAAGTAAGTAATGTTATACTTTGTACGATACAATCGCCTCGCTAACAGTACAGAAAAATCGTCGATAGATTAATTATTTGTTGTTAAATCGAAAAACACCGAAGGTTGCGATGGAAATTTCACGAAATTCGTTGTAAACTCTTTAGCTACACATGCTTATGCCTCTTTATATGCGTCAACGAAACGTAAATTGACAGATTATGCCACGTTTTTCGAGAGATTCCACATTCTAGGCTGTTCTGTGCGGTGACTCTCACACTAAATGTTTGTGTGTGAGTCTAAAGGTCGCTGGAAAGAACTTCGATACACCGAGTTTGTAAATAGGTAAAATTTAAAAAACTTAATTGCTTACCTTTTTACTTAATATATTTGTCTGCTGACACAGATTCACAGCAGTTCATTCATTCATAAAAAGCGGTAAACTAAACCCCGAGCTACGGTACAATTGGGTAAATAGCAGGGTATACCAGTTTAGGATATTCGTTTTGTTATGCAATCCTTGAGGGGGCCAACTACTAGAACGACTATAAATGAGATTGGACGATTTCAAAAGCAATCGTTCATTATTTTTTCAATTTTCTTGAAAATTAGTATCCATATAGAAACCTGTATCTTGCAACCCGTACTAGAACGAAAACACAATACGTGTGAGAGTCACCTCCCAAAAAAAATCCACCTTTGGATCCGGCAGTGACCCTTTTACAAAAATTGCCATGCAATAAAAGTACCGTTTGTGTCCGACTACGTTCCCACCGTTCTCCCTTTTTCCATTCGAGAGTTTATAATACTGCATTCATCGTTTACTAGCATTGAAATAACGCTTTATTCACAAAAATAAGAATGAGATTATTTGCACGAAAAGTTACCTTTTGACACTCAAACGTTTTTAGGAACATACATTCAGATGAATACACTCATTCATTTACCGTCAAGTCCGTCATGCATTACCACTTCATTTATATTTATTATTTCGTTTAATATTACATGACCGTGGATCGTTGTATTGTCGTTCACGGTGAAAGCCAAAATCCAGGAAAATTGCAAAATGAGCCTTTATTCGATTAGTCAAATGTCAGAATAGGTTATTATAATTCAGATAATATTATACGGAACCGTAGTGCTCGTAAATCTTGCGCGGATTTTTTTTATCTCGATTTAAAGAAAAGCCTCTACCTAGATAGGCTTTTCACGAGTATATTCAATGTGTTTGTTATAGGTTATTGTTAAGCACAGCGAATCGATAGTTGTGTGTCGACAGGCACGTCAACAAGTCCGCCCATTTCAATAAGTGGCAACGGACGTTAAAAGTGCTCTTGATAACGCGTTGACGAGAATCCAATATGTTGCGACTTTCTCGCTTGACAGTTTGCAGCGATGCAGCCACTATACATGAGCGCTCTTCCGGGTATCCCATGCCTTCTAATCTTCTTGTTTTACCAAACTTCACCTGTCGCTGGAGCGGAACAAGTGTCTTCGGTGGTAAATACCCCCCTGCATACGACCGTCGAGCATTCCGTGCATCCTTCAACGACACGTCAGAAAGAAACGTGGAGCCCTATCATTCAACTGAACCAATTAGTGAGACCCAGACGAGATCGCTTGCCGCCAGGCTTCAAAGTTCTTCGAGTGACACCATCTGAGGATGGTCGGCAAAAATTCCCACCAAGCACATCAGAGGGTGCAGGACCACACGTTCTCATTACAAAGCTCTTGGATTCGGTACCTAGATTTTATCTTAGTGAGTAGATCGAATAAAGGAGACTAGAAAAACGCATCGATTACTACAACTTTATTGGTTGTTCCTCTAAAGTTCTAGCCACAGAGAACTTCGCAGCATTAACACTCACTCTGTACTAACGTGTACTGTTACATTACGGATTAGTTGAAAAGTAGCTTTAGGGAGACTTTCATTTTCTGGGCGCACGGAAATCAAGAAATAGAACAACCTACATATATAACTGTATATGTGGAGTAGTTTGTACACTGTAAATTTGTACACAGTGACGATCAACAAAAAATCTTCCACTATCCTGCATATCGTCCCTTCTACTTGCAGATACACCATACTATTATCCTGACGGCCCGACCGTGGTTTTCCCTGGTGGCCACCAGCATCCTGAGTCACCTATTGTTCCGCTTGTGGTCACACCAGCAGCGTATCCAGGCTCATTTGTTCACTCATATCCCAGTTATCCCGAGGTAGTTTACCCGGTTTATCCAACCAGAGGGGGAGTGCGCCCAGAACATAGCGTCGACATCAACGATCAACAAGCTGGCGGCGACCAACATCACGATGAACGTATTGTGTGCCAGGAACACGTCAAGCGCATCAAGGTGCCAACCAACGCTTATCATAATAATAAAGATCTTGCCCATATGATTTCTACTACTAGACATCGTTCGTCGCTTGCTCGGCCACGTGGTTCTGAGACTAAAATACACTGTACATCGGCTTGAATTGCATACGAACATACGACTTTTGCATGCCCATACCATTAGAAAAAAAGCACGTTTTTCTGGAGCCAGCAGATGTCGATGGTCTATACTAACAGCTCGCTCTCTTCTGTTTAGACATCGCGTTTAATCAGTGACACCAATATATGGCTTAATCTTGCCATTTCTATGTATGCTATTTGGACGCATCCTTTTTACGTGTTACATCGAAAGTAGATTCTGGATCTTCTGTTCATATATCAATAAAATCACATAGTTTAGTTGAACTACATTATTCTAGCTGTGAAGGAATCTCATGGGGCGCATTCTGATAACGGGCTTCCATTCAACGTTTGTCAGTTGTCTAAAATCCGTAGAAACGTCTCTGTTTCAGGGGGTTTCAGCAGTCCAGAAAACGCCGACATACATCGCTGCAACCAATGGTGTACCCGTTGCCCTTAAGATTTTCCCCCAACCACAATGGGTGCAGATCTCAAAACACCACCAAAACTCGAAAAATTTCCACTACAATCTGTTGTAATCTGGGATGCAGGTTAATGTTGTGTAAATCTGCTTACAAATGTTTCACCTTACGTTGTGTATGTATAATACTATCTATCAAATATAGTACATGTCATCGAAGTGGTTACAATGTCGGAAAGCGCTAAGCTACTGTTACCTACTCGTGTATAAACGCTACTATTATATTAACCATTTATAGTTACACGACCACACACGATCATATCATTGCGCGTACAATAAAAACACTTCTTTTCTTGCACGTTGCTTTCAAAGCGAATCGTCGTAGAGCTACCTTAAAAGCTCGCATATTGTATACGGTGGAACGTGTATATATAAGTTAAATGTGTTTATTCTGTAATATTAAATAATAATTTAAGTGCCCAAACATAAACTGTGCGATGCTCGTCATATCCTAGTAGCAAGTACACAAGCCCACCGGATAACAGAGACCTCCAAATGGATACCTTATTGGATTGGATGCTAGAGATATCGCGTGCTTGGATTAGTTGGTATGTCAATGTAAAAGCCATCAAAACATCGACAACTTAATACGCTCTATAACTACATATTAAGACAACTATATTATATCACATGCACTTCCTGGTGAGGGAGTTGAAGGGTGGCCTGAAAATTTGTGAAAAATCCCGAATCCTGTGTGCACTTTGAAGATATCTCACAGATACGTTGCATTCGTTATTATATTAAGTATATTTTTCTAACGAAATCTTCGGTTACGCATGTTATACGATGTTGCGGTTTGACTTTTAATAGTACAATATTGAACCCTGTATTCGTTACTAGAACTTTCACGACGAAAAAGAGGCTTTTGATTCTATCTTGTATTAACTATTCAACATTGCAATTGATAGAACTATATCGATTTCTTTACATCACCTTCTCTTATCAATGCGATACACAGACGAAAAATAACCTTCGGCCAGCCAGTGCTAATAATATTCAATGTTCGTAAAAAAGCTGCGGTGCCAATCTCCGTTGACTAGCAAGCCAACGAGCCAGGTATTTCTAACTGACAGTCTTATATCTTGGTTGATTGAACAGTCTCAACGAAGTCTGGCTTGCTCGTCACTAATCCACTGTTGAGTCGCAGATCTGAAGAAAAAGAGTTATACCCAATTCATCGAAAAAGAGGAGCTCTGTACAGCGGGAATGAAAGACCGTTAAAAAGAAGTTTTCACGTGCTGAACATATCAAGATAGGAACCGTCGGTTTGGCAATGGAGTCGACGGATGACTACCATGTCCATTCAGTGATGGTAAAACGACAAGACACACTCTTTAGCCAGTAAATATTGAAGTGCAACCAACTATGGAAACGAATGCTGCCTTGACACTTTTTAGTTTATTTCTGTATTTATAACAAGATTAGTAGGATAATATAATCCATGAGATAAATTTCAAAAACATGTCGACCACAATGTCCCATTGAGGATCAGAGGTACCGTGTTTGTTTATGTTTTTTGTGTGTTGGTTAATTCTGGCAGGCCAAATACACTAGTCAGGAGAGCGCGATAGATAAAAGGATTTGGTTGTCTTTTGTGCAGAGCCCAGTCCAAGAACAGACAGAAACATAGTTTCCGTCAACTTAGCTAGACAACGAAGCTATTTACCATGAATATTGCAATGCGAATGAGAAGCTTAAATCTAATATTTGGACGCGTCAAGGCCGAATGATTATACACACTGTGAATTTCACATGGTTAACATATTGCTGTTTCGGGTCGATGTAAGCCTCCACAGGTATTTTCTGTTTTCTCCATCCACATCTGAGTGTTCAGCAGAACGTGAATGGTCATGGCGTCTACATCAAGGTTTGGCCGACTACCTGAACCAGGATCTATAGTAGATCCTTCTTTTTTATAGAATCTATTCCAATTATTCTTGAATTCAAGGTAGACAAGACACAACCTGTAGGTAATTTACGAGTTCAGACAAACAAATATATCAAGATACATTCTTAGAATATTGTAGTGTCATGAAACGCATCCAAAATTTCTGTTAAAGCACTGTTCAATAATAAACAAAGTTATTAAGTAAGTTATTCCATTGTTCTTAACCTGAGCAACTATGTTCTGGAACTTGTCACCCTAAACACCTATCTAATGCAGACATTTTGTTAATTAGGGAAAAATAGTACCATACCAGTAATACTGAAAATATTCGAAGTCTTGTACTTGCCCAGTTATTACAGATGTATATTCGTAACATTTATCTCGATTAATGATAGTACTCGATATTTTCTACATTTTTTTCATAAAATGACTGCGGTAATCACACAACTTACGCAATCAGAGGTGCCGCTTCGTTAAATTGGCAATGCATCGGTAAATTTGAGCGTATGTGCGCGTGCTTGTACTCGTTTTGATACATGCGTGTTAAGCGATATTCTTGTATACTTTTCGCGAACGAATGTTGATGGGTGCGTGATTTTTAGCTGGACAAATCTTGTTCTATATTCTAGTAAACAATGTACTAGTGAACCAGTGGCCATGTCCATAGCCGTTATGTGCTGCTGCGATAATCCAAGAATGGGACGAACATTGTTTTGAAAATTAAATTTAGTTTTCTTAATCAAACGTAACTATTTTATTAGCACATATCGATACGTAATAGCTGTTCTATCACCGACATTCTCACCTAAATACTTCACTAGTTCACTAGAGATTAAAATACATCATCAAGTCCGTTACTCTTCAAACTTCAGTGAAAAATCTTGAAAAAATGCTTGAAAAATGATCTCGTAAACTAAATTTCTAATACGTTCACTATACGAATTTGGTTGCATGCCTTGGTAATAATAAGATTAGCTAAAATAGTTTGTTTCTTGAAACATTATTTATTAGGCGAGAAACCGACCCATGTAGTTTTGCAGTGTTTTCGTACTCGTTATGCCACTGTCTTTTTGAAGAGAACAGGATGATAATCGAATCGTTCCGACCGGAAAACGGCGGTCGCCCAGCCTCAAACTAAGCCGCTCCAGAGTATTTTACCTTTCTATCTTTGTCTGCGAATTTGCTAACAGTCAAAATATATGCGTCCCACGCACAACCTCTGCCACATGAATCGCTCAGAGCCTAGGCTTGATATTATTATTGTTATCAAGTCAACGTCAGATTGTGTGATATGTTATAGTAGATTGTTCAGTAATAAAGAATTGATTCATTAGTGAATTTCTGATTGATCTCGTTTTCTTTCATTCGTCGACTACCAATATACATTCATGTTATGGTAATAATACACAAGTTGATATATATATATATATATATATATATATATATATGGCTTAGATAATCTCACCAGAGCCGCTAATAATGGCTGTGCAAAGAAGCCAATTATAGTGATTAGAGCGGTCACATACTACTTTTTTAATGGAGCATTTCCTCAATATTGAAGAAATCGTTTCTGTAGAGTGAGCAACATATTTATTCGCACAGAATAGTCAAATATTATTGTATTGCACATTGGAAACGAGCGATGGTATTTTTCAGAAAATGGGGCTAATATTGTTTCGCAAAAACTATTACGCATTATAAACGCAAAAATTATGGACTCCGCTTCTTACTCATTGTAATGCGATGGCAATCGGCAACGAAGCTGTTTAAAACAGAGCTTCTATTTCTAAGGATTAACAGCTGTCCTACTGAAACGACATGCCCTAATGGCTTCACAATTTCCGATGATTATCAGCATATGCCACTGAAAGAAGTCATGTTCTGTAAATACGTTTTCGTTCAGCGGAAAGATATGTCTTCCGAAGCCCCTAATGTTATTTATCATCCGTAATGATTCCTCGTATTCATCCTGTTATATCACAGATTGTGATCCTTTTTATCGTAAGTAGTAATAAAGCTTAAATAGATCCAAGAGCTGTCAAATCTATGCGTTATAGCTCATTGTAGAAGTGTAACGATGTGGACGCCGTTTTCGAAGGCCAACTTGATCGCCCTTAGGCCCGTTGTGTTTCGAAGTTATCCATTAGTAGGAAACATGGCTTCTTTGGGAAATGACAGATGCTTGCGACGAAATGCATACAACAGTGTTGAAACACTTCTTTTGTGATCCATCCAAACGGGTATGCAGCACATTAATTTCCAACATTTGCATTCTAGAAAACAAAAAACTGGAAAAACGAAAACAAAAAAACTACTTCCAGTCGCGGACATTATAACAAAGATTTTGCGCTCTCTTGATATCATCCGACCAACTAGTATCGTTCTTTTAGACGCAGTCACTTTCGGAAGGTCCATTATTGCAAGAAAAAGCATCTTTCTTGAATTTGACATACTTGAAGGAATGAAATTGTATAAGTCCACCAAAATCCTTGGATTCTTCAAGAAACCTTTGACTTCATTATTATTAAAGCATTACTATTGCTCACACAATAGACATATTTTCAGTTCGCCGCAGAAAAGCCTAGAGTACCCTGATAGGCAAGTCATCATCCAATCCTTCCCTGCATTGTGGTCGCGGTGCCAACGGTCCGGTACGCTTCAGTTGATTAGTAAATCCGTCCACATTTTAATTCACCTTGAGGGCGGTACAACTTTGCATGATTGTTACGCCTGGGTAAGTTAGATATTCTGCTAATGCTGCTTTGACATGTATCAACCATACGACGTAAATGAGCGTACGTTGAGGTGGACTCGTTTCCAACCCTTGAAGCTGCAGCTTCTTCCTCAGCCAGTAGTTGTCATTGCAACATGGCTTTACTCACCCCAAATAGACCAGCTGCCTCCCTACCAGGAAGGCCTCTGATCTGCAGTAACCGAAGCTGCTCCTTGCACAGTTTCGAGCTTTTCTCTGTCTCTGCGTTTTAAACACAGAATTTTAAGTCCATTAGTAGCTAATCACTATAGCATCTTCTACAAAAGGAAGCAAGGGGTATGTGATTTCGATCGCTCTAGCACAAGTAACAACGATAAGGACTGCTAGAACAGGTTGTTTTAAATGATTGTCTGATGCACAACATCGATCGCGTTAAGGTACTTTGAAGACAGTATGTCTTAAAATGTAGCACATTTATAAATTTTATACATTGGCCGGCAGTGCTGTGCAGTCTCCACGGTGCACTATGAAAAAGCGGTCGCTTCGCTCTGCCATTAAATAAATCGTAACAAGGACGCCTGTGGACACTTACGGCGCTCTATGAGCAATTCGACGTCATAATTTTTCCCAAAAACATCGTTAGAAGTGCGCCATATAGTCCCGCCAATACGTTCTGTTAGCACAATATGGTGTGTAAACGAATTGTTGGCTGTTATAATCGAATCTGGGAAGCTTTGAAAAACTATATTCATAATGTGTGTTAAAGATACTCCCCTTTGTTTTTACATGCCCATTTCAGCGCTCAGGCACCTTCTGAACAGCCATATGCCTATTATTTGCGTTCCCAAATATAGATTATCCATTTATAAATCGATAAAATGCAGAAGAAAGACTTAGCTATCGTACATTTGAAATGTGGCCAAAGAAAAAAATCCAGTGAAATGACTTGCGTAAAATTTTCGGCCTATGCACATCTAGATAGTACTAGCTCCCTGAGCAGAAACAACGGTTACGCTATTTATTATTTCGATATTTTAAAATATTGTTAAACGACTTGCTTCTGTTATAGTTAATGATATATTCGTACAGTGCTATGTTTTTTTTCATTTCTCAAATAAATGTTTGCATTATTACTTTTGCTGTTCTTAGTTCTGCTATCGTTGATACGACTGCGTTATATATTATAATAACAGAAATAAGCCTCGGACGCTAGTCATCTTTCATATAACGAAAGACTTAAACTGATACGCACTCCTAAAAAGTGCTATCGGTTTGCCTGTCACCAGTAACTTAACTCGTCGACGATCAGCGTTGCCCTCACAAATCCAACTTACGTGGCACCCGGTAACAACTCTCTTTGGTAACACGCTTAACAAGTTTAAACGCTTAGCTGCTATTGGGCAATCTGCTTACCAAAACCTGCATCATCCTAGAATCAACATCAACAGTTCCTGTCTTTCAGGAACGAATGATATGGGCCGCTGAATATAATGAAACCTCGTTTTGCTAATTGCAAGCGACGCGTTTCCTCCATACCGTTTGTCGTATCGGCAAGAAATAAGTAATATCGCTTCTGGTCCCAACCAAAGTGAACGAAATCGTATAAACTTTTCATAATAGCTTCATTATTGTTATTGTTGGTCCAGGTATCATCTTATATTTCGAGGTGTGATAACGTTTCATAAATTTCATCGGACCCGTTCCCGACTCTTGCAAAATTAGCCTGAAGCGCTACTCAGGGGTATCAATCTCGGGATACATCGACTACACTGTGTCCTCAGGCTCAATGCGAAATGTAATGGCGAGATCACCCCGGCTGAATTGGTTTACTGTTCCATAGACCAGAGAAGTCCCTCTACAGTCGATGTCAATGTTATTGCTATAGACAGGCTCGAGAACCTCCACCTCTTGAATGAAAGATTTTATATTTTTATCCGTTCTGGAAGAAAAAACGAAGCAAGAAACATTTATTGTTTTTATTAGCATATCAAAACTGTGATGGATATTTTAGAATAGTTTTCGCCTTCAATAGAATAAAGAGGCTTAGTGTTAAGGGCTGGCGCATGCATATAGGGTGGTTAGGAGATTTCTATGGCTAGCACTCACATATGAGAGAAATAGATTCACATTTATCTATACGAAAACATTAGCACCTATAAATCTATCTTTTCACCTTTTCATAGCAACTTTCTAGTGACCTTGTATTTCTAGCCGAAATAACAAAGCGCTTTTGCTTTTTGCAGGTCAACTAGAAGCCTTAAAAGCAACTGAACTACCTTTACGTGACCAACAGCCGCGTGGTGTCAACAGGAACATTCGAAGCAGACGTTTCGAACTGAATCTTCTCAACACATATTGTTTATTGTATACGTCTCCCGAGCAACCACTGTGCCGCTCAGTAACAGACACGGTTTATTTTGGTAGTGGCTATAGTCTCAGATTTGGTTATGCTGCTACATGATCTAGAGGAATATTAATAATAACGCCTCTGCCGGGTATAGGGCGTATAATGTCGTTTGTTTGTATAGTTTTCATGTATAATCAATATTTGAGTGTCAAGAGATATTCTGCAAACAATCACCGCACAAAAAATTATATGAACGCACATCGCAGTTCCCTAACGGAAACGGCACGACTAGTCATTTATACGTTATCTTCAATAAGGGAAAAATAAATTAATAGGTATAGCATGCATGAGACGTTTCTGAATTGATCAGTACCTTGGACAATTTTCTATGTCACACCTAAGCAATGGCCCATAGTAAAACATATTCACTCTATTTTCACGAACAATGCGTACATATTATATGTAATATCCATTGTATAAACGCGTATTTACCGACACAATGTGACAACAATATCTCATATTAGAATGCGGTGAACAGAATATGGGTTAACTGCAACTAAAAATTGCCTGTTACTTAAAATCTCATTAACAAATTTTCTATGGTTTTATGCCATATGAAGGAATACACTACAAGAATCTTTGTTTTGTGCTATAACGTGAGCCATCTACGATGGAATATGGATTCCGATCCTAACGGGAAAAACCACAAGTATCAAAATCTTATGAAACTATCATAAGCAACACATACAAATACAAGCTTATGGTAAACGAAGCACTTTCGTATTTTACATTAACGGAATATTCAATGTGGGCGTCATAGTAGATAATCTAGATCAAATAGCTAGTATTGATTCATATAGGTAATGCCTTTTGGTGCTATTAATAGGATAAAATGTGCTTCATGACTTCAAGACTTGAAACAAATACCCAAAAAATGATTGAGTTTTATTGTTGACTTAACAAGGCTAAAGGAAAAGGCTGGTACGTTAGATCTAATTTAAGACCTCCATAGATCGCATATATCAAAACTATTTCTTTAGTGTACGTTAATTAACGACAGTTTCATCATATAACTATCGTTCAGACCAATTTACAGCATATGCCTTAGTTGGGTACGAAATCCGAACATAATTTACCGCAAACAAGTAGATCTTCTGGCTAAGTTAAACAAACTTCAACGATCCTCTAATCGCCTATATTCACTGTAATATAATAATTCACAATAATTACAATATTGGAGAACGTTCTTAACACTTTATTCGTTTGTGTTTACAATACCTGCCGGTATTGTTCTTTCCTGTTGAACTAATTAATATTGAACCATTCGTGGGACACTCGCATATGGAAAGATCGTACGTCAACCGTAAGCGGCGGATACAAGTTAGTACACTTTATTCTCATTATATTCGTATTAATTATCATTATTATTACTGTTATTATGTACAACCGCCTCTGCCAGTGTACAGCACTCAATTACAACTGGATGTGAGGTGATACAAAATGAACGTTGTATCCCTCTTCCTTGCTTCACCTGAGAAATCATTCGAACCTCAATATCATCTCTTTATGCACTTCTCTTCTCACACCATTAACAATGTGCAATTCATATGCTTGTTCACTCATGGAGCGCCAAATGCCCGATAGCAAATAGTTGGAGAGAATATAATAAAGTCAAATTGGTCGCATGAAAAACCACGTGGGATGGAATAAGGTGGGCTATAATGGGCTGCTGGTACCGTTGCAGCCACAACAGCCAATTGCAAACCTCTCAGCTCTACGCTGAAAGAAAGCAACAAAATGAATCGTTGTTAAATCCCTCCGGCGGTGGTCAATTACGATACGCGTATATGTATGCATACTGTGTTGTGTCTATCTGTACTTCTGTCCTGCGAAACACCCACGCCAGCCACACAAGCTATTTATATGTATGTATTTCGAGCAATATTGGGCAATAGTGACGAGATGCAAGGAATGACTGTTGTTTGTTAAGATCATCATGAAAGCTTTGATGAAGAACCAACCACAGCCTAATTAACAGCCTTGAGTTCAACGTCGAACCGCAACGTGGCATTGGGCGGAATAGGGCCAGTTCCCTGTTTTCCATAGGCCAAACGTGGAGGTATCACAAGACGCCTTTTTCCACCGACCTTCATGCCTTCAATGCCTTGGTCCCATCCTTGGATGACCGAACCCGTACCGAGCTTGAACGAAAAAGGCTTACCACTCGTACATGAGTCGAATTTCTTGCCGTTCATCAGCGTTCCAGTATAATAGACGTATACCATTTTCCCACGTTTGGCTATGGGCCCACTGCCTGGTCGAATATCCTCCACCTTGACCTCCTTCGATGAGATGTGTTCGCTGTTACCTGGAGTCTTCACTTTATCATCCTGGCTTTGGTCTTTGTCAGGCTTAGGGGTCTTATTAGACTTTGGCGTTTTTTCATGCTTGGGCGTCTTCTCGGCCTTCGGTGTTTTATCTGTCTTAGGCGTTTTAGGCTGTTTCTCAAGCTTGTTAGGAGTAGCCTGGCCATTATTCTTGCCGCTCGGAGTCTCTTTAGCCAGCGTTTTCGCTTTCTTCGACTCAGGAGTCGCTCCATTGACAAGTCCGGCTGGCCTCTTCTGTCCTGGCTTCACCACGATCTCCTCCTCCTCCTCCTCCTCATCATCAACATCGTCCTCGTCGAGATCATTGTCTTCTTCGCCGTCGTTGTCGTCGCTAGAGTCTTCATCGAGCTCCTCCTCGAACTCATCGTCGTCTTCATCATCATCGTCTTCAACATCATCTTCATTAACAGTCACCTTCGACGCGCCATTTTCTCGCACAAAGTTAGGGGCAATACTTCCACCGGATGCAGTCTCTTTATTATACAAATCTGGTTTATCAGTTATATCCTCGACGTCTGCTTCATTGTCGGAAGAATCTTCGTCTGAGTAATTCGCCTCTACATCGTCAGAATCATCGGATTCGCCTAGGGGGTAAAACTGTTCATCGTCATCACCCTCGTCGAACAGCTCGTGCCCGGTTAGGTACACAATTCCGTCACCCTTCACAAAGAAGCAGATGTCCTCACCATCGGTGAAACGAAGATCAAGCGGACAGTCGTACACGTGACCTGGCCTCAGCGTTGCAATCGGATATTCGTTGCCATCCTTCTCAATAAACACCTGCACGATGCCCTGGCCAGTACTAATCGACTTAGTTGTGCCGGACTCGATTCCGCCATCGAGGGTCGCCTTCGTGATACGAAAGCTTTTAGGCACCTGTTGGCTGTAACGAAGTGTCGGCTCGAGCTGAAGTCCCCAAAACATCTTGGTGAGGTTTTTCTAGCCTTGTCACTGGTTAACACTGGCAAAACATCAACTAAAATGACAAGGTTTGGCGGAGTTCGTTTGTAACACCGGTGACGCAGAAGCTACTTGCACGTTGGCTTTTAATGCCAGTGTTTACCGGTGGCGCAGTCGATTGCCCGCGCACAGGACACACCAATAGCAAGAACTGGCATGTGTGGGATTTTTTCGCTGGCCTGCGAACTTCCCTAACGGAGTTATTCCTTGACAGTCTTTTTACCAGATTATGAGGATTTGCTTCAGACGACAGTCTACTGCTGCATCAATCACTAAATAAAAACAACGAGCATTTTTTTGTCGAAAAAACATTACGGGCGAGAGTATTCTCTGGAGAGCAGAACGAGGGAAAGTGAAAATCGCTGTAAACACTAGCTCCTTATAGGGTGTGCCGGGGAGCTTGGGAGAGATGGATGATACTACCAACAGGTTGATCGAAAACAAATTTCTTGTATCGTGGGACTTATACGTGTAAAATACAGAATAAGGTCAAACTAAGATTCCGTTACGTCGTTTTTAGCACGAAGTACCGAGACAGATTTGTGTGAGTAAATACATGCTTGGCTAATTAATACAAACCTAAACGAATTCGCTTCATCCGGCAGCGTTGTTTTGTAATCTATCAAGCGCCAGGCTCTCAGCACGACACGAAATGAGTCTATACGCGGACTCAAACCTATATTACCATGTCTCCCTAACATTAGCAGCCAAATACCTTAAATTATCACGAGGACACAGGTTATTGGGCTCTCGAGACCTAACTAGCGTTTTATATCTAACAGATTATTTTTTAGTAGTGAATGCCTTTTGTGTTATTGAACATCTCTGAAAACTAGGCTGAACACTTCTTTGTGACGGTCTATAGCAATGATCTAAATTAATTTCAAATATTAGGCTTATGTTTTAGATGTCCCTAAGATATTTTCATTAAAAAAAAAAATCGTTTTTATCAAGATTGCAAAAATTGAGGCAACGCTTCACGCTGACGTAGGCGGAGCATAAGTGTCTGTTTCAACGTACTTTATCACTTTTGACATGAAGCTAGGATAAATCAATTTAGTTGATTCTTTCGATCAACAAAAGCGATCCTACATGAATAACTTAGAAATAGTCATACGGCATTAATTCTTTGTGCCTATTCAGGTACACCGCTAAAATTTACAGCTTGGATACAATTTTAATAGGATTTGTGCGAAGAATTGCAAACCTCGAGCTGCTTTGAATCTGTTTTTGAGTTTATTTAGCGCATCAGTTAAATGTAGCGTTGACACAACAAAGCAATTTATAAACTGAACACAGTGGCGTTTGGCTAAACTTACGAATCGGATCTTCATTTGGCAAACCCTTGGAGCGAATGCCATCGTAGTTTAAAAAATGACCAGGGTTATTAATGACAGGACATTAATGAGTCTCTACCGGAAGACACTAGAGGGCGCAAAATATAAACAATTCGTCTTCTTTTTTCATTATATAGACAAACAATTTTGTTTTAGTTTCTCAACAACCACCTTACATAGCCCAACATGATAATACTCAGCCTGTCATTCAGATGTACGTCAGTTAACACGGAGACACAGTTCATAATATATTCATTTATACCGATTCAAATCGAATGTATGTGTTTTCATATGATTCCCTTTCATTCCGCGCGACGAGGGGAAATAGCGGCTAAAAGGTGAGTAGCGCGTGTGTTTTTCTCACATATGTTACATTAATCTACTTGCAGGGGTAATGACGCTTTATATATAATGATCAATTTGTAATAATACAACTTGCAATATCGCAGCAATGAGCCTTTATAGTAAAGCATATATCCTGGAAACTGTGAAGTATGTTGCTAAAGGTTTCAACAGTGTACGTCTGTCTCACGGTACCCTTTGAGGCAGCAGCCGCTGAAAATTCGAATGTAACAAACTTATCCGTAGCAAGAGATGCAGTCACCTTAAATCAGAGGTAAATTATGTGGAACTCTGGATGATGAGATCATTGCAAACCATTAAATTTAACATAAAATTTAAGCCATAAATAAGCTGCATAATTGGTGATTGCACATAACCGGTTTGATAAATCAAATTAGATCATCTCTCATATACAAGGTTTATAAAAGATATATTAAACACGTGGAATATATATAACTTCCTTTTTTCTACTGGTACCAGTAAACGAAAGAATATTTGGTAATTTTCACCGTTTGAGTAATATGTTTGCCTCTCTGTATTTCAAAATAGGTTTTTGCTTTTAATGTTCGAAGGTAGTAATTTACATTAGCAACGACATTGGATTCTAGATCAGTTTTCCATTATTGAGCTTCTGACAGACAGGTCGTTAATCATATTGGAAAAAACGGCATTTTCCTAAAATTATGCAGGCATTTTCGCGTAGAGTGGCCGCGTAAAAGGTCTGTCTATCAGCCAAAGGTTAAAATTTACTGGCAACACGCTAATGGTCTATCGTTTAATTTTTCCCGAGTTCGTTCAAAAGGATGTTACGAAAATTATTAGAAAAATTGCTTGCTTATTTAGAATACACACGCTTGACTACCTGGTTGGGATTTGAGTGACTTTTGAATGGCATATCGTAATTCCAGTAAATATTAACAGTAGACTTTTGCCGTTTTCCAGAATAGTGCTTACCAGCTTTGGCGGGAAATATCTGAAGCCTATTATGAGGTTCCTTTTAAACAGACTATAATGCATGAAGAGTTATCATACGGCGTATAATAGTTACTATGCGTAAGTGGAAATTCTTGGCTTACACGAGCTCGTCAACGTTAGTCGAATTTGTATTGCACAAAAAAGCATTATCACTATTGAAAATGATAAAATTAATAGAGATGAAATAATTTCTCTATGTAGAGCAATCATGCTTATATCAGTCTATGAATAAATTAGGAAGTAAAACAATTCCTGGCCAATTGTCCCTTAGATCGGCGTATTTGTAGTATATAGTAAATGCTTGTATTAATTCTTGTCAATCATAAAATAGGTGCACAAAACTTGCGATGAATTTTCGTGCGAGAAGAAAGCAAAAGTTTAAACGCGAAGATGTAAGTTGAGTCCAATAAAGTGAATACCGTTAACTTCACTGGCTGGAACAGAGTAAGACACGGAAGATAAGAATATGATTGTTTAGTGGATGAACACAGTTATTATCTGTTGCGAACAATCTACATGGTTCGGATCCTATATGAAAGGCCTTGAGGTCTGAGTGTATCTACTTTATAGAAAGTGAATAAGGGCAAGACCAAAGTCTCTGTAACGAGGCGATTCCTATGAAGGAGATCGTTTCCAAATGCCTTGCAAGTACGTTTGCCTCTAGCGGATGTCCTCAACTTATTACCCGTCACTTAACGTGGAAATGGAAAGCGAACTATTAACCGAGTAAAGCATAATCTGTTTATAGATTTCATAGATCCAATATTTCATCAGTAAGTAATATTACAGATGTCCATTTGCAAATTCGCTGAAGGTTCCTGTATCTAGCTTTTGGTGATGCACATGTCTTATTTTGATTGGAATTGCCTCTTTGAGTAAACCTATTTCCTGTGCAATCAAAGTTATGGTCTGTGTGAATGCTATTCGAAATAAAGTGATCTGGTCCACCTATTTTAGATATGGTTATTTTAAAGCTGT
Organism: Varroa jacobsoni; assembly: GCF_002532875.2. Taxonomy (NCBI): domain Eukaryota; kingdom Metazoa; phylum Arthropoda; class Arachnida; order Mesostigmata; family Varroidae; genus Varroa; species Varroa jacobsoni. The sequence goes on from NW_019213713.1 coordinate 51,121, forward strand.
TTAAAGTAAATTTTACTGGTTCATCACACCTTTCAGCTGGTTTCTTCTCATATTGTTCGTATAATGGGATTTAACTTTGATTGTATTTAAGTTGCGACAAGCTTAACCATTGAACTAAGTTCGTCCAACTACGACGTTTCATTCGACAATTTTATACTCCTTCATATATTATGTAATTAGTAATACATGTTACCAAATATTGAAAAAAATGTATCTGCGAATGGCCTGCGAAGTTTCCGCTTTACTAGACAGGTTAGTGATTACATCAGAAGTGAATAGATCATTTAGACCTGTCAAGTTCTTAAATAAAAGGCCGACCTATTCAAGAGGTGTTTAATTTAAGGCATGACAATATTTACCTTACTAAATAGAAGTTGTATTTGCGTCTTGGAATCGGTCTAAATGTTTCAATGAGCGGTATTGATTTGTAGAAGCTAATCACATTCGCCTTTCAGGCCATCCATCTTCTAGACCCAGAGTCTAGATGACTGTTACGTTTTACACAAAATCCGGCATTTTCGGTTTATGCTCTTTATACTGGCATATTAGCCTTACTATGTCGTCGCCATAAACCTATATTAACGAAGCAAGAAATTTTTTACTTATTCCTTTACCTTTAAAGCGTGTTCATCGATTTCAGGCGACGTACAGTAGTAGCCATTCAACAATAAAAAGTTAGTAAACGCACTTCAAGAAATAAAAAAAGAACGAGGTCTGCGCATGCCATCTGAGTAAACCTCAAAGCCGACCAAGAGAGTCGAAAAATGGCAATGTACTACCGTCGAAAATAGGACACCTAAAGCAGGAGAGGACTAGGCCAAGAAGAGCAAACGAGGCAAATAGCATGATCAAAATATGATGGTTCCATCCGTCCACCTAATGCCTGATGGCGACCTTGACGAGTCCTTATTTAACCTTATATATTCACCTAAAGTACCGCTTAAAGACCACTCGCCTTGTTTTATGACGGGACTGGATCTATTGCATGGTCACGTAGAACAATGAATCTAATGGCAGGAATAAGACCGAAATTGATCTAGTATTTTGGCTTAAACGACGATGACCACGACATAAGGCCGTTCTTGGCTATTCGTTCTTGTTATATGACGTAAAAAGTTCGGGTAGCTTTGTCAGCTTCATGATTGTATGAGTTTGATGAGTTAGAATTTGATGGTCCCGGTCGTAGCATCATTGGTAGCGTCTTTGCTATACTCAGAAAAAAATGCTATCTTGTGTTCGAAGACCTATGGTCATGCGCTTATAGAATCCAGAGCCTTAGAATTCGCGGATCTGCAATTTGCAACATGCGAAATATATTTTCCTATAGAACACGTTCGTGTATATGTTTATCTTTGAAATTTGTATATAGTATATTCCTGTTTGTACCTTTAATTTTCTCTAGTAATATTCACCCTTAGCGCGAACTCTGGCAAGGGTAAAGGTTCTAAACAGAACCTATTTTGGAGAGTTTATAAACTTGTAGCATTGCCTTATCTTGGTTAGGTATGCATCGAACATAAAAAACATTTGTTCAAATACGTCGTTCTAATTGCAGCTAGAGTTATGGTACACCCTTCTGGTAATGACCTTCTGGTAATGGACTTCTGGTAATGAACGATGCCAATCAAAGTTCGACTGTTTGAGTAATATAAAATAATGTAAACTCAGTATTTTTCTATTGAGACGCTTGCATACGGAATCGTATGGACTCGACAGTAGAGGTCGGTTGCGGTACCTAGCTTATTCATCTCTGCTATTCTGCTCTACAGTATCTATAAGTGCAATATAGATATTGTTTTTCTTTTGCGGTCGACCTGACTCGGGCAGAAGTGTCCCGCGTAAATGTGTCCTGGAACTTCTTTACTGAAACGATGTACCAAACGATGCACTAAACATTAATGACCTTATAAATAACTGTGATAATATTATGGTCTCGATGAGCTGGAACTTCACCGTCATTTACGTTTTTCGATGTTAATACTATAATAGGATCTGTGCTATGTTTATACCTTTAGGTATGACTAATACTGCAATATTGAAGCTAATTCATCGTTCGATGACATCGAGTGCACAATTGAGCAGCTCCTTACGCTTGTGTTGAAGATGTAGTGCGCATGCCAGTAGTTTTCTACATAGCAAGCAATTTATTTGAATAGTTTACTTGTTTGAAATAAACACAACGGACCGCTGTCGCTATTGTGTATTTATTTTCATTTGTCTATGTACATATACGTATTTTTTTTGTATAGTCAGAAGACTTCTTGGTTCCATAACGTGGAAGGAAAACATTGCTTGAAATCAAGAGCTAGCAGACTGCACATCTGCTTAAAACGCGATCGCAACTCGAAAATTATGCGCTCGAAATCCTCTTCAGTGTTTTCCTTCGGGAACTGTATAGCTAGTCGTAGTAGTTTCTCTACGGATACTAGCTGTCGCTCAATCTTTGAGGCACTTTCACTACGGGAAATGTTTGTAATTTCTTTGTTCGTACGCGCAGCATTTATAAGAGCCGCTTTCCAAGCTAAAGCAAATCCTCTGTAGAAACCGACCTCGGACGCCAGCGACGCACCCCTAGCCAAACCATGAGGGAATCCTTGCTGAAAGCCCAATTCTCTGCCAGACATAAACGCCTCGTCGTAGGCTTCTCTTCTTCTATAGTCCTCGCTAAGTATAATTCTGTCGATGGCGTCATTGAAGTCCGCGTAATTGTCATAGTCATAGTCGTCCATGGTCTTGTGTGGCCCCCTGCAATAATAGTTCGCAGACCGAAGCTATACCTTGCGCACTATAACATAACATTACAGAACACCACATCGAGCCTGAGTTTTAAACCGCATATTTCTATTCTACACATCGCAGGGTGTAGGAAGCGACACTGACATGTAGGACCCATACTAGCATAGGTAAGTGCTGATGAGCTTTGTACTGTTTCAGCTTATAATAAAAGTGAGCTGTTTCTAGTTTGTCGATATTGCAAAACACAATTCACAGGCATTTATTTATGCCTGCAAAGATTAGGGAGTCTATGATACAATACGCGGTTGATTTCTGTCTTCTGTCTAGAAATGGATGATCCCGCTTTGCTGATTTGCGACATATCTCGTGTAACATATCTTCTCATCTTACTTACCGGATTTATACTATTAGTAATTATGAAGAGGTTGTTCTCCGGCTATTAGAATAGCTCATAGTACATTCGTAATCTCCGACAAGTACCGTAAATATTCCTTAGCTAAGTAATTCAACGATTTTAGGTTGTCTTATCCGTTGTTAGTCGTCGTTGTCGCTACTTTACGTTGTCCCTTCGCACCTTGTCTGTCGCCCCTTACCCTTTTTCACTTGCATCTTACAACGTATTCTAGTTATTATTTACACGAAATCATAACCTGAAATAATGACAACAAGGCATACACAGCGTTCATTGGAACACTTAGAAAAATTTAACACCCTCATCATCGCCAATGATCTCCGCAAGGCCTTGATCTTCCAATATTTTGAGAAAAATCTTCAACACTTCGATATTGATACCGTAGAACTCCTCTTGCATTGTGTCTTCGCCTTGCACAAGCTCGAAAAGAGTGCACACTGTATTTGTCATGCCGGCGTTGACGGCAAAATCGTAGATGAGTTTCGCCCATTCTTCTTTGCTTCGCCATAGAACAACAAGTGTCTGCTGTGCGTCCATCCATAGTGCTTTTCCCGTTTCGACCATGTACTCGGCCACTGTTAACACGCCATCGGCGCTTAGTTTCCGGCTGATAGCTTTATTGTTGAACAACTCAGACGAGTGAGCATCTTGAATATTGAGCATGACAAGCTTATGATGTTGGCAGTAATCGCAAACGAGCGATGTCCATGCGTCCAGTTGCTTCTTCCTCGTTGTTAGATTCGGCTGAACGGTAAAGAATGGTGGAAAGCTGAACTCCCACGGCCAAGCGAATTCTGCCATGACTGCTCAGTGTTCTGTGGACGAACGGTGACGAACGTGCTGGTTATGGATGCCATGATAGTAACTAAATATTGCTGCACGCTATCAAGAGCTACTATCTTCGACTAATTTTTATTGTTCCTTAAACCAACCCGGTAGTGGACATCCTTGGCCCCTTGCACGATTCAAAGTTCTTATTTGGAGGCTGAAGAAAGTTTCTCTTACGGATTAGTTTTATAAAAGAGCCTATGGGCAAGCATGAAACTTACGTTGGTTCAGACGAAGGAGTTGAGGAGCAGGTCAATAAAGTTTGCCTGAAAAAGTTCGCAGAAACGAAATATGTCTTACTACGCACTTCACGTAAACATCAATTGAAATTTTAGACAAACATATATAGAACACATGGAAAAGATGTCCATTGCACGCTTTAACAGTAGAACAAAGTTTGTTCTATATCCTGCATTATAAAAATAGAGTACAAAAATGTCCAAGACTTCTGACGAATGTCATCCTTCACAAACGATCATACTAAGTCATAATTGGGTTGCTTCAGCTCATTGCATCTTGTATAGACGAACTTCTCGTCACTTGGTCTGTTTAATACAGCATATAATCGAATATACTTTTAGCTATATATATTAAGTGGGTGATCTATGCTAATTTAACATCTTTGCTTCACATATACTGTTCTTTAGCCGGAATAGTTGTTTTATACTTCGCATATACAGTTTAGTTTCGTATAGTTAACCTATCACAGAATTGTAATAAAGCAAAAGTTAAGGTGCAAACCTCGAGCCCTAGGATTAGAAATTTGTATGTGCTTTTTTTATGCACTGTGTATAAGGAAATATTCTTCTACGAGCCACATTAGCCCGCGTTCTTATATAAAAGTAAAATACAAATAACATAAGAGTTATGCAACCCTTATTAATGCTCGCACGTTCTATTGACAAAGGCGATTGTAAGGTTTGCAACGCTTGTCCTGAATATTGTAGGTTAAAGTCACTGATCGTCACGGAAAGGCACTCTTTTCTTGATGCCAATCGTGATAAGCGAATTCGAGCAAGAAAAACCAATTTAACATACGTATTTTGATCCTGAGGCGCCCCTGAGTACTCAACAACTTTTCGTCATCTATTCTGTTTCTTGCTTTCAGGTGCGCTTCAACATCAACTTGATTACTAGAACGTGTTGAATCGTGTTCTTCCTTTGCCAGCAACAACGATGACCGTTACGACAAGCCGCCGCCGCCGCCGCCGCCGCCGCCGCCACCGCCACCGCCACCGCCACCGCCTTCAAGTTCCAACCACGACCAGCTCATGAGCTAACGATTGACGGGCAAAACTCGTGTGTGCGGTGTCTGTTATTATTACCCACGAGAGATGGTGCCTGCAACTGACCAGCTGATCGGCGTACTTGACCCGCCCGGCTGATTGCACCACGCTCACTCTGTCTCTTGAATCACTCCATTGAACTCGGTAGCCCCTGATGAGTTGATATGAACTGTCCAGTCCACTCAAACCAAGTACATACACATCTACCTGCACATGTCACGGATACACTAAAGTCGTGTGCATTTCTTTCAAATGCGCCTAACACAACGGTGTCCGCTAATTTTCGCTAGTAGTTGCTCGGAATACCTCCAGTTTGTCGACGACCTTTATATATTTTGTTTCTCTTTTTTTGGGTGAGTCACAGACTAGCTTTAGGCAGATAAGCCGCCAGCGGTACACCACAGATCACCATTCGGGACCACCACTAGCAACAGCAGCTGCTCCGTAGGGATGTCTGCGGTTGCTGTCTGCTGCGATTGTATTGTGTAGGAGGGCCCGTGACGACAGAAGCAGCAGCTGCGGCCGCTCCTCACACCGCTTCTTACCGAGTGGTTTCGTTTTGTCGAGTGCTCGCCACCACTCGTCCTATCCCCCTTTCATTGGCTAGAAGCTGGTCGGGACGGGTCGCCTCTGCTGGCGAAGCAAGCCAGCGGCAAGCAGCGTTTTCGCTGATGTGTCGTCGTTGGTCGCTTGTGAGGAGCAATTCGTACGATTTGCTCCAGGCGGCAAGCGTCAAGTCGCCTGGGTTGCAGGTCGCGTGTAAACTGTGACTACCCCATGTGTGAATGTACTTGTGGCTGTGCTATGTTTGTGCCTGCAATATCTAGCCTACTAAGTATGAATGCTTGTATTGCTGCTGCTGCTGCTGCTGCTGCCGCTGCTGCTGCTGCTGCTGCTGCTGCTGCTGCAGGTTTCTTCTACGAATAGAATCCGTGTGTATGCTCTGTGTGATTGTGCGTTTTAAACAGCTAGATAATGAGCTACTACTAGCTGTCTAGTCCAGTCCATATCTGGGGCTGGGCTCAAAACTGCCAGAGAAATGGTTGGGTAGGATAGCCGGGCAGGTAGGCGCGCCCGCTACCAATTGTTAGGAGACAGTTCGACAGGCCGCCTGTATTTGCTGTGTGAGGTAAATGTGCGGCGCGGTGCCGCGGTTTATCGTGGAGAGTTAGGCGAACTTCAATAAGCCCAGGATAAAACCCTAATCAAAAGTTAACCAAAAGTAAAACGCATTATTCCCTCGTATCGAGAAGAAGCCAACAGCCTGGGGCTACTGGTGCTAATAGCAAAACTGGTTAGAGGTGATTGCTAATCGAAATCCAATGAGTGGAGTATTTCTTTCGCACATACTAGTAGTTACTGGAAAGAACTAGCCAGCAGCGAAGGTCTGGCAAGTGTACGAAAGCGGTATCGACGTACAGCGTACAGTTTTGGCCACATCCCCTTTGCTGGGGCCATCAGGAACCATGAAACGCAAACGGAGCTCAACGTTAGAGCTGTTAGGGGAACGGCAGACGCACGCGCGACGGCCACAGGTCCCTCTTCAACGATATGCTGAGGACAAGGCGGCACACTTTGAACTCGAAGAAATGGTATGTAAGCTGCCCGTTAGCGTTCGCAGTACGTTTCTCATGGTGTTTTCGCCGAACGGTGCTCAGGTAGCATCTACTCATGGTGACCACAAAATCTACGTTTGCCAGGTGTCGACTGGTCGTTTGCTAAACACTTTGGAAGGACATCCTCGAACGCCGTGGTGTCTTGCCTTTCACCCTACCTGCAACGATTTGTTAGCCAGCGGCTGTTTAGGTGGTGAGGTTCGTGTTTGGGATCTACGAGGCGGTGGTTCCGAGGTGTGGGTTTGTCCGGAAAAGTCCGTCATCACCTCACTATCATTCCACCCGATGGAGAACTTTATTGCATTGTCGACCGTTAACCGTGTTCATTTCTGGGACTGGAGCCGGCCAGAGCCGTTCGCCACAACGAAGACGAATTCCGAACGTGAAAAGGTTCGTCTAGTTCGGTTCTCCCCACAAGGCGACTATCTTTTAACGGGCATTACCAATGCACAATTGACCGGACCTATACGCCACTGTCGATCATCTATTCTTAACCGTTTGATGACCATGTATCATCGACTTGGCGAGATGATACCGCCAAGTCCTTTGGCACGGCACCACGCGTCGTTACAGCGCCGAATAGCGCGTCGTGGTGGCCATCGTAGGGTCACTCACGATGATATATTTGAGCTTCTACGAAGTCGACAGTTGTTTTTATACCAGCGAGCCGAACGCTCGAATCCTCATCGCGGTAACGGATGGAGTCAGTCGCCATCTGAACTGGACGGACACCCCGGAGGAACTTATAACGGGCAGTCTACAGCAGAGAGTGCGCATAATCCACTTATGCTCTATTTTGAACTTCGCTCAGAACAGCACCGTCAACAAGAACGTCTCCAGGAGCGCCAACAGCAGCAACCGTCACCGTCACAACAACCCCAACAATCGGCAACAAGCGCGAGCGGTTCCACCTCAAATGGTTCTCAGTCATATTCATTTTATCCACCGTTTAGCCTAGCTGGACCCTCCAGCTCTTCCACTTTACCTCCATTCTCTGCGGCAACTACAACTTCCTCATCCGCATTTTCAGCCGCTGGCTCAACTGCTTCTAACCTTGGATCATCATTATCATCTTCTTTGCCTTCATCATCAAGAACTGTTGCACAGAAGTCATCGTTGCAGTCTACAATTTTAAAGGCCCGCCAGCGTAGCCTGTTCACCCGACGTCAACCACCAGCATCCCGTGGTTCAAGCAATAGTAATAGCAGTAATAGTAATGGCGACGGTGGAAGCAGCAGCTTCGCTTCGAGCGCCAGCCAGACTGACAGCCCCTCTGGAGGGCAGCTAAACGACAGGAATGCCCAGCGAGGGGACAGTTCGAACTTGTTGGAAACGTTCAATCGACTTCGAGCGCTGTGTTCACGACTAGAAAGTCAAATGTTACAACACTCCGAAAATAACCAACAGCAGCAACAACAGCTGCTTCATATTGGCCCATCTGCTTCTGCAAGCAGTGCGTCATTGCCGCAACCATCGTCGTCATCTTTCCCCCCCCTACCATTAGCATCCTCGAGTGTGGCCAGAACGTCGTCGTCGTCTCATGCGTCAATCTCATCGAATCCGACATTAACCAGACAGCATTTGCCCTCAACTTCGTCTAGAGACTTCGGTTTTCCTGGGAATTTGAATTCTTCCACTGATTCTTTGCGAACCACATCAACACTTCCATCATCGTCACCAGCGGCAAACGATCTAGACGCTCGTTCCCCCACTTCATCGAATGAGTCTCGAAGTGATATCTCACTGTCACTTGTCTCACTTTTGAGCCGTCTTCAAGAAAGTTTGCAGTCTTTAAGCGAGGCGACGAATCTCACAGGAATTAATGGCGACGGAGCTGCAGCGCGCCAGCAAATTCGCGAAGTCCGACATCGAATTTCGGAAATTCTCGAGCGTCTAGAAAATGTAAGTGGCTATCGCGAACGGTTGCAAAACCTTCGTGAACAAATCTACGCAGCTGCTGAAAGAATGGCTCGACGAAATGAAGAGGATGACCAATCACCGAGTCGTTCTCAGCAGCTGGATCTTGCGTACTGTCTTTGGTTGGTCGAAATGTCACTTCAACTAACCGACCAGATGCATCGAATTCTCCGAGCTGATTATCGTCTAAGTACGCTGCATTTGACCCGAGGCCGCCGAGAGATTCGAACTTCCCGAGGGCCGCGTTTTGAAGATGATAACTCTCAGCAAGCAAATCTGCCATCAGGCGTCCTACCTCTATCTTCCGGGGTCGGTGTTGGGACTCCGGCGGCACCAAATGCTCCTAATCTATTGGTTTTCGGTTCTTCTGAATCAGAGAGTGAATCCGAAGGTGAAGGCGAGCGGGGATCAAGTGTACCACCATTTACACCGCCTCCTTTCCGCGCACCTCAATATAACTCCGCCCGTTATCCGACGGCAAATATGGGAACCATGGGCCCCGTGACGCATCGTATTCAGTATTGGCGAACGACCGGCGACGAAATGATTCCCCAGATCTCCGACTCCCGGGCGCGTGTCGTCGTTAACGTCTGTAAGATTACGAACGACGGTTCCGTCGACGTAAGTCCGTGCGGTCGTCTGCTGGTTGCACTCGTACCCGACACGGTTGGAGTCACCCTAACCGTATTCTCGTTGGAAGAGGCCTCCATGGGCCAAGTGCTATACACGTGGGGTTTTGGCCCTAATGCCGTCTCCGTAAGCTTCTCACCTCTATCCCGATACATTGTCGTCGGTTTGGCATCTTCACGTTACATGTCTCCGCAACGTGAGGTTGTGGCTCAAATCTTCCGACTAGGAGTCAGGCCTGTTCAAGGCCAGACGGGTGGTGTCCTTCTAGAGCACGTGGGAAATATGAGCCAGCCGTTGTTGGGTTCCAATGCATCGCATCAACTCAGTTCGCTCAACTGCGTTCGCTGGTTACCCAATCCGGGTGAGGGTCTTGTATATGGAACGAATAGGGGGACGCTATGCATTTGCCGGCCATTGTGTTCCGTTTGTCAGGAGTGCTCTGGCGAAGCAAGTGTGCATGGTAGTGGCTCACGTGACGGAACAGATCATCGGGACGGCCCGGGTGGACTATTGCGCACTCGCAGGGACTCGTTTGAGAACCTCACCGCGCACGTTGAAGAGACAGCCATGCAGCAAGTCTTGCGCAGACCGTAGCGACAACTACTGGCAGTGGAAGGTCGTCGTCAGAGTAGCAGTACTAGTAACGCGAAAATGAGTCTTAAGATAAAGACGAAAAGCTGCCGAGTTGCCTTTTACCTGCAGCCCTAAGGGTAATTCATGCAAGATACTTATGAAATGATCACTCACATAAATTCGTTTAGCCGGCAGCTCGTCTACCGGTTACTATATATGGACATTATGAATAATATTCTCGGGCATTTATACGAACACGACAGCATGTAGGAGATATATGGACGCACGTACGGGCATGCTTGTACAGCGTGTGGTCGTAGCTTATGCGGGCTTACGAGTATGTTAACGAGATAACTTGTATTTCTTTATTGCATTATTAATGTGTTAATGTAATGCTGGCCTTGGGCAAGGATGAAGATAGATGACACTATGAGATGCGAGTCGCTTGGAGAAGGTAACAGTCAAAAGAAGAGCGATTTTGTTTTTTATTGATTATTTTAAACATTTGTCGTTTCTGTCCCGTCACATGTCGAACAACGACAATAAACAGAGAACGGTAATTTAAAGTGACGGAGCGAACGTATCAGTTGCACGATTCAAGGTACGAAGAGTGCTTTATTTAACAGTGGAGTTAGATTATTGCATAAGTGACAAATACACAAAAGGGACTAGGGTAATAAGCAAACGTAGCCTAAACCAATCGTGAGAACAGGTCAAACAGCAACATAAAAGGCCGAAATTAATAAGCACCAATATAAATAAATGCGAAAAATAAAGGGAATAATATCACCAAAAGCAAAAATTGTACGCAGATGAAACTGAGACTTATCCAGTGAAGCCTCCCATAGCTCCAAATTTGCGACTGCGACGGCACTTCGATGTATATATTTATGAAAATTTACAGTATCAACGAAGAATATAGTGTAGACGACAACTTTTTTTAGAAAAAGAGAACACTTGAAATAAACAGCATGGGAAAAAATATATATAGATAAAAAACAAAATGATGATCTGAACATATGAGAAA